>NC_087208.1:91592877-91607589 GCF_015104395.2 Macrobrachium nipponense
ACATGTCGCAACATAAGGACATATGGGAACAGGAAGGAAGAGTCACTGGAAGCAGGCATTTTTCTTGACCATAGAGTAAAGTCTCCATATATTAATATCATTAAGAAGTGATCGTAAAGTTTTTGTTGTGTACTTTACTGGGTTTGAGTGTAAAATGTGATGTTAAGGAAATAGGCGAATAAATATCAGAGTAAAAATTGATTAGGCAGTCAGTATTCATGAATTAGTATTTCCTACTGGTTAATATATCTTATTAACAAACAAGACTGTCCACAAGATCGATACTAAACATTTCAGCAACACTGTTTGTGGTGGTGTTCTATAATGTGCAAGCAGCCTCCAAAAAAAAAAAAATTATTATAGCAGCAAATTGGCAAAATTATCAGTTCACTCACGTTATTGAGGTTGCTACCACAAGCTAAATGTAGGCGGAGCTTTTGTGACGTAAATTTTCGGAGACGGTGGCCGAGGTTTGACCTGACTAGAGGTAGTCTTACTTGATCTCTGTCACGTTTATTAACTTCCAGCAGCCATGCCTTCCAGTTTGTACTGTATTTGGATGCCATAATAATAGCAAAAAGACCATTAATATGGAATATTTGATAATTTTAGTCTCCCAAAAGAAGAAAAAAACGAAGAAAAAATGGATGCTTGCTTGCAAACGCGCAGACGATGTTAACTGGAAGCGTGCTCTAATTTGTTCAGTCCAATTTAAAGCAGAGGACTATGCTGATGACATGAAGTACCGACTCCTGGGAATTGAAAAACCCAAAAATCAACGTGCACTGAAGGAAGAGGCTGTGTCATCCCTTCTTTTACCTAATGGTAAGTTACAAGTTGAGCAATTTGCCAAAACCTGCATGAAACATTTCTTCGCTTCGACTCTATTTTCCTAAAATATTTTACCATCTGTGACACCTAGATTACGAAAAGTAAATTGCATTAGACTATCAAATTACAGTTCTCTGCCATTGTCTTTAAGTAACCTTAAATTATATAAAAAATAGTTCAGTTTTTTTGTTCTTTAAGAATAGGAATTGTTGTTGTGATTTCATAAAATCTGAAATGCAACACTGTCTTTTCAGGTAGCAGTGTATCTGAAAAGGAAGAGGATAGATGTGCACGAGCCATAAAGCGAGGACTCAAGAGGACAGCCCAGGAAATGTTATGTGAAATGAAGAATTGTCATACAGAGACTAATGAAGTTTATCCAGAAGTCTCTGTTCAAAAAAAACACAAAAAAAAAAAAAAAAAAAAAAAAAAAAAAAAAAAAAAAAAAAAAAAAAAAAAAAAAACAAAAACAAAATATTGAAGCCTGAGAAGAGGTTCTGAACAAAAATACAAGTTAAACCAAGTAGACGGAAGTGGAAGGGTTAAAGAAAAAAATAGAGCATTTGGAAAAGACCAATCAAGAATTCCTGAAACTGATTAGTTTGGAAATGAAGTGACAGAACCTTAGTTCACATTAACTGAAATAAACAACTTATTTTTAACCTGTGCTAAGTACAACACAGATAAATGCTCATAACTAATAAGCCTGTCAGTCAATGGAGCGATGAAGACATATCGTCAGCTTTCACTCTCAGAAGCATGAGCATCAAATGCTATTCAAATTTGCGAACTAAAAGATGATATCCTCTGCCATCAAAAAGTACACTGAACAAACGAGCGCAAAATCTGAAATGTGAGCAGGGTATTGCATTCGGTTTTATCACTAATGAAGGCAAAATCAGAAACAATGACGGGAAATAGAAAAACTTGCCGTTATTTTCATTGATGAAATGAATATTGATAGTAAGTGCAGTTATGACAAAGGGATGGACGTTTTGTATGAACCTCATGATAAAGTTCAAGTGGTTATGTTAAGAGGTTTTCCGACGGGAAGCTGGAAGCAACCCATATGCTACTAATATGATAAACTCTAATGTGCATAAAAACTGACTGATATTATAAATGTTGAAAAGCTGGCTTTGCCTGTTGTGGCAATTGTCCATGATCTTGGACCTAATAATTTGCGGGTTTGGGTTTGGAAAGAATCGGGATTGATCCCCTTATCCCTGAGAAAGTCTTTTAAAAACCCATGTGCTGACAGGAATGTCTTCATATTTGCTTGATAGCTCCCCATTTTGATAAAGTTAATTCGGAATCATTTTCTGGACCACGGTTTTCTTATGGAAAATGGAAAAAAATAGTCTATCTGATGCCTGTGTCCGTGAAATGCTAATGAAAACCGTATCAAAGTATGCCTTAGCATATAAAATTAATGAAACACATATCAATGTAAGTGGCTTACAAAGACAACGTATAAAGTAGCTGTACAGCTACTTTCAAAGTCATGTGCTAAGGCATTGTATTTTTTAGGAGAAAGGGCCTTACTAGAGAGCAATAATTGGAAGGAAACTGTCGATTCTATAGCTACAGTGAATGAATGGTTCGATGTCATGGAATTCCTCTATGATGTTCGTGACATAAAAGCCGCAATGCATTTGGGATAAATTTGGAAAGCCAGAAAAGTGATCTACAAAAAATGGTTGATGCTATGCTGGGAATAAGGGTAAAAACCCAAATTTTAATTGTCCTTTACAAATTGCAGGAAAAAAAGTGATATTATCTTGCCACTTAATGATTGGGCCCACATAACATGCTAAAACAGTCATGACATTTCTTTTGTTTATGACACGGAGATTAAATCAAGACTGTCTTGAAGTTGTTTTGGATGCATTAGGCAGATGAGGGGTTCTCTTGATCATCCCAATGCAGTTAATTTTAAATACAGATTGTAAAAATTTTAGCTAGGTAGGGATATTCAACTTGATAGCGATAAGGTAAACTGCGATAAAGGAAATGAAAACCTTGACCCGTTATCCCATGAAATGATATCATCTGGACGTGATAGAAATGGACCTGATAAATCTTTCCATGACAGGGAACTGGCCTTAGAAATATGTATGACAAACATCATTTTTCTTTAAAGACCTGAATTTGATGAGGATCTTAATTATGACGAAATGTTCTCTGATGAAACAGAATTTGCTAAATGTCAGAAATCAGGAGAAATCCACGGGATCTGTTATGGAAGAAGAGTCCTTAAGATATATCGGTGGATATGCAGTGAAAAAGTTTTCGTTTAAATATCCATATATAGGTACATAATATAAGTGAAGGAAAACTCTATGCACCATCAGACGACTTTTTTTCTAAACTAAAAATGTTGTAGAGAAATTTTTACAGCAATTTATGGCAATGGTCTTAGACCAGGAACGGAATGCTTAAAAACCATGACTGCTGAAATGAAATCTGCTGTCGTGGTGTTCCTGACGAGGTCGTGGAATTTTTTGCCAAAATATCAGTGTATTTTAGAATGCGGTATATCAACAACATTATTGACATGAGTAAAAAGAAACAGAGGACTTGCAGGAGTACAGTAAGAAAAACCCTGAAAACAACGACTTAGTTTTTCCCCTCGGGGTCCACACTTGGCTCGGTGAGAAACAAACTCAGCATATCTCAATTCCATCACCATTAAACTGTCATCTTTGTTCTGTTAATCTGTTGGGATTAAAAATGATAGTTCATTTACCAAAACAACTTTCTTTGTGTTAATCCTTAACTCGTTGTGTAGGATTTAGTACCAAGGACAACCTTCTCTATCGTTAATCTATAAACCTCTTTGGTTAGGGATAAGTGACAGTCAATACATTACAGTATTTGTGTTCCCTTGAAAGGTATCTCTATACCCTATGACGTTTTGTTTAGAAGCATCAGATGTATGGTCTGCCATGAGGAAAATCGGTACTTTAAGTAAAACAAAAATAAACAAAAATATTTATAACCTTAAGAAGTATTTTTTTGAAAACATAAACTTGTATCGTGTTACTACGCTCTATACCTGTCAGAGTCAGTGCTGTCAGGGGAGACTGTTCGTAGCGTGACGTCATGCGCAGAGGGAGCATATTTTCTCTCGTGATGAGCCGACCTCTCCGAGTATATTTAAAGGACCTTGAGTCAGCTTAGTAATGGACGAGAGTTGAAAGGGCTTGCAGCGGTAATCCCAACTGTTTTAACTTTTCCTTCGCGGTTTTTGCCCTTATGTATATATATATATATATATAATATATATATTATATATATATATAGATATATATATATCTATAAGGTGTCTCCCATAAAATTCATGCACACTTCAACAGCAGATAAGTCAAATGATTCTTTTCTTATTTTCAGGTCTGATCCCTAAGATATATATATGATCGGGGTAAGCCAAAGGAAATTCGTTATATATATTAGAGATATATATATATATATATATATATATATATATAATATATATATGATATATATATATATATATATATATATATAATATGAGAACACACACCCCTATAGACGACGGGCAATGAGAAAAACGATTGAGGACCGAAGTTCTCATTCTCATTAAGATTCCCATCACAGTGAATTGATAAGAGGGGAAGAGTGGTGTTCGGTGGTCAAGGTTTTTATTTTGATTTCACGGCGTAGCGCGTTGGGGGTCTTTCAATATGAAGCCTTATGTAAGTAATGCTCCCCTGATCAATCTCATTAAGATTTTTCCTGTGTCATGTAGCTGCTTTTGCTTTTGCTTCTCCTTGTGAGTTTGCTTTGTCTGGCAATGATTTTTTTCCCTTCAAGAAGGATCTCGGGTTCATTTTTCACTCTTGGCTCAGGTATTCCTGATATCATTAGACGCAGTCCGTATGGGTCTGGTCTTTATTCCCCTTTCCGGATCGCTATGTTTACCTTTATTATTTGTTTAGGGTTGCAACGATTAGTCTAATGTTGCCATCTGTATTTGTAACTTTTTTTATAATCTTTGATATGACATTTGGAAGTAATAACTTTCAGAAACATTTGAAATTAGACTGAATTTGGAAGCACAGAGGACCTTAATAGGAAATGAGGTCTATCGCACCTCTGGTCTCTCTCTCTCTCTCTCTCTCTCTCTCTCTTTCTCTCTCTTTCTGTGTGTGTGTGTGTGTGTTCTTTTGTGAAACGAATCAAAGTTTTCTAGGAGTATCATTAAAAGAAGAACTTCTTTAAAATTTGTTACTTTATATGTAACGGAATCAAATGGTTTCCATTTGTGCATTATTGTTATTATTTTGTGAAAATGCATGATATCCTTTTGAGATTTAGGTTGGTTTTCCTTATATGTGCTTATTTTATTATTTTCATTGTGCCTTTTTTATACCATTATTACCATATCTATTTTTAATATTCATGTATGCAGTTGCCATTTCAAGCGCCAACTGTTACGCCAAACTGTTCCAGCACTGTCGTCTAATTGAGTACTGAATCCTTTTGAGCTTATGTGACATGATTCCTTGATGCGCGGAAACAATGATTACTTCATTTCAGCGTGGGATAGCTTTTACACTCATTCTTTCAATATTCAGGCAATACACACTTTCGTTTTTCCCCTGTGGCAAGAGAGAGAGAGAGAGAGAGAGAGAGAGAGAGAGAGAATAGTAATAATCTATTGTCTTTACAGGATCGGATCTAACTTTAAAATATGAAAGCTAATAATTCATTTAATAGATAATTGATTAATAAAGCATGTGAAAATTAAGTCAAGATTACATCTTAGATATACAACCCGCTCTATCTAAGCAGTTTAGGGGAAAACATGAGTAGGAAACTTTCCTTGCCAAGATCAGTGCAAGAAGGCAAATGTGAATGATTAATAGTCTCGGTGAAGAGGAACAAAATATTGTTTTTCTTCGGAACTGAAGTTGTGCAGGTGTGCGGCCTTTAATAGGAGATTATCGGAATTCCATATTTCACCATTTTGAAGAGGGAGTAAACAGAATTTAAAGGCTTCAAATTCTTACGAATATTCTCTCAGTAACTTCGTTTTCTTTTGTTCCTCTTGCTGTCGTTATTCTTATTCTCCGGTATTCGGGCAGCTATGTATGCAATAGAAGGATTCCTATGGTATAAAAATCAAGCAGTGATGGTTTATTAACAATAAATTCGTCATTATCACTCCAGGCCCAAATATTTCCCATAAAGGAACCGTTGACCTTCCAACTTCTTGAGTGGTCTTCCATCCAACCTTTCTCTAGTGGACCATTATTGCGGTTGTAGTAATATTATGTTTGTCTTATCATCTTGCAATTAATTATGTTAACCTCTCCTCCGCCTACCCTGTGTCCGGAGATTATCTGCAAACACATTTCCCTTCACCTTGCAACAATATTTTTTCATTTGCTTTGATTTTAAAAAAGAGAATTTTTTCTGCTGTTGAGTTAAAACCGATATAAATCGGGGATTCAGCCATAACAGACTCTTTGCAATGGTTCAATATGTACCTGTCGTACCCAGTTTTTCCAAAGACTTGTATGTGTGTTTGGACCCAACATTCCTGAAGAGAGAGGCTTCACCGGTGGTACGACCATTTTTGGGTAGAAATAATTCAATGAATTTTTAATAGTGACACCGAAAAGACCATTCATTATGATTTGATGGTGTTCCTCTTGTCCGGATCGGTCTCTTAGCACGCCTTTTGGCATTCTCCAGAATATATTCCCTCAATAAAATCCTGTTTGAATTTGTACACTTTCCTTATTACATCAACTTCGAGATTGAGTCTTATCAACGTTTTGTAATAAGGGAAGACAGATCAGTGATTACGCATGGGTAAATGTGGTACCCGTTAGCTTTAAATTTTTCTTAGGTAGCTTCACCTTGAACTTATTCATGAGGTTTTTACTATAGGGTAATAGATCCTGGTGAGTCACATTCACATGATGAATGGCGAGAGGGAGATCGTCCGTCTGTAGAGCAACATCCCGTCTAACTGGTTTAGTATCGAGCAGGATGAAATAACTGTATTCACCCTGTGAATCAATGGCGGTAATATCGCTGGCGACAAAACTTTCTAATTCGGCAGGGGAAAGTTCAGTTATTTCACCCAAGGGCATTTTGTATTTACTTCAACTGTGGGGATACAAACTGGTGAAATCAATGTATAAATATATACGAATGAGGATCACCCACCCTAAACTGGGATTTAACTCTGGATTATTAGCTACACATTGCCTTCGAACTAGACTACAAAAAAAACCAAAACCAGCAGATGTTTTTACAAATTAATTCATAAGAGTTCACCATTCGAAATGAGGGGGAGACGAATTTTAGAGGAATATAGGAAAGTATGAGTGAGAGAGAGGTAGAAGTCAGGTAATGGGGGGGTCTAGTCCGAATTGCGCCATGGCAGCCTTCCTCCAAGCTAAATAAACGTCGGCTAATAATCCCACATCCATTAACAAATACAATATGGTGTAATCTAGAAGATTGGTGCAATTAGCGGCATTCCAAACCTGGAACCACATGTGCATAGCCCTTGCTGGAAAGGGTTTCCCCGTAAGTTTCTGAATCGAAACACTCTCTAGAAGGGATGATGGCTTTTTCAGGATATTGAAACCCGTCACATAATCAGAAGGGTAGTACTGTTTTCCCGTACCCAATACTAAATCGAGAGAATCCTAAGAATACTGGGTTAACAACTGACGTTCAATTTTGAGGGAACCTTTCTGTTTGATATGACTCGAGGCGAGACTAGAAAGGGTCCCTCTAATCACGTTGTTGCTATCCACGAATCTCAGATTGCCCAATCTGGCTGAGTAAAATTTACTACCCTCTCGTTTCAGAATTTCAAAATCATGCTGAGCCCCCGCCTCTTTCAAGACCGGTGTCATATTACAAAATTGTGTACGAACTGTTAAAGTTGGCTCCTTAAATTGTATATTCAAATTACAATGCTGACACAGTGCACACACAAGTTGTCCCATTCAAAATGAGTGTGATGTCACATTTCGTGACTCCAGCCTTGAAGTTCGACGTTTACATCCAATCGCCATGAGTGGCTCGCTTCAAACTTACGGGTGGATTCAGGAGTTATATGTAAAGGATACGCACGTATTCATTCACGCAATAACGCCCAGTCCCAGCTCATGTTCTGCAAACAATCATCAACGCATTTCTCTCCGTCACTTAGTCTATGGGTACAATATTCAACTGTCTACCATCAACAATCACATAGCAGTAAGCGAAAGCTTTCTGCCGAGATACTATTCTCGGATCGTCTCTCCGGTCTTCGGTTGAATGTTATATGCCCTCAAAATCCAGGAAAGCCATGTGCGAGATTGGCTGCAGAGCTTTAAACTTTAGTAAACTGTTTAAATTGGCCAGGTTCTGGGTATTCGACAGTGGTTCGAGCAGTACAGGCCTGAGTGTGTGCCTCGTGGATGGTGGGACTATTAAACAAAGTCAAACAATTGTAACACATACCACCCGCGTGCTCAATCCCCCGCCCCTGCTTGAATCTGTGTCGGAACTTCTTCACGATGCCAACATATCCTTAATCAACGCGACGTGGTCGTCAGTGATTAATAACAACTGACCAAATGAGGGCTTCGGGGTGTTACCACCTCGCCAGATGTACCGTCCAATGTTTTTTCCACTGTTTCCCCATGACTAATTCACATAATTTATACAGATATATGTTGAGGTTATTCCCCTTTTCTAATGTTTTGAAATAGTCATGGGTCAATGGCATATCTGGCGAGTGTTTGATATTAAATTCTCCCCTCCCCATCCTCCTCATTAAGACACGAGAGGGGTTGTTAATACGTGTGGGAGGGTTATCCCCGAGTACAACGTACGCTTCTAACGCTGTAATGACACAGTTGTCCCCGGACTGAATATTGATAAACTGATCACTACCACGGACTCCTTTGGGATACACCTCGAATCTATTAATATTCACTAACTCACGCCGCGTGATATGAAGTTCAACCCTCTCCAGTGAGGTCATACACCAACCCGAACCCTCAGTACGGTTGAGTCTCTCTTCCAAGTTATTAACTATAAACTCAATAGCCTTCTCCAGGGAGTCATAGATCGAGTCAATCGTAGTGAGGGTATGTGGGGTACATAGATAAAAAGCATTTTTTTCATTCATGTCGCTTAGCATCCTCACACTGGTGATAATAACACACAAGTAGAGCATAGCCGAACAAAAACCTCTCTCAAGGAAGTTACTGAGCACATCTTTGCATAATCGGGCTATGCTACTACTTAGCTTCATTGCCATGTCAATGTGCGACCCTACTGCAGCCGCATAATGAATGGTACTCACTACCTTGTTACCGTCCGTTCTTTCCCTCGTGAGTGGAGATCTCCCTCTGGCTCCTCCACCTCCACCAACGCGTGATGCTTCGTTATTATTACTCCCCATCAAATCTTCATCTAATGGGAAGTCTTCAGCGAAGGGATCTGTAAGGATCATGTTAAATAAGCACCGGAGCTAACGTGTATTATAATAATAATGATAATAATAATAATAATAATAATAATAACTGCAAAAAACAACAATGATAATAATAATAATAATATTTTACCTGGATTGGAGGGTGTTGAGGATGATTCATCATGGCGACTAGAGGCTTGGACATCTTTAATGACATGGGAGTCTGTGAGATAACAAATTCATGAATATGGTGTGACATAACGAACGCGGAGGTTTTTATGTACCTATATTATAAACAACCCGATGCCCATTGTTAGTCATACAGTCCTACATTCAACATGTGTAGCGATCACATCATATACGTGAAAAGCAATTGCATGTATATGTATATTTCCAGAAAATCGGGCGTGTAAATTTACCAATAGGTTAGCCACCCCTATATCATTACCGAAAGAAATGGAATATGAAGTGGGGCTAGTGGGAGTCATTCTCCCGAAATTATATTACGCTATTTAACCAGGAGACATTGATTTTACTATTCAATTTAACATGATCTATAACGAGTCAGATAGGAAACGCATTTATACTTATATTATAAGTCCATTTTGGGTTGGGTTTGTTGGGCGGTGATATGAATGTCATGACTAGAGCGTTTAATACGGAAATTATTGAACAATTATCTGAATTTTACGCTGAGCATATTCGCTGAGCTATCCGCAGGGACGGTTTATTCTCATGGAATGATGACACGAAGAGAATGAGCGTTCCACATATCGATGCAGGAGTGGCCAAAGTGATTGATTGAGTCAATTACAATTAAACTCAGTGCTAAAGCAGCTAATATGTTCGGTTTCAATGAAAAAGTCAGCTATTTAATATACAGATCGAGTGCGTTGAGACCTCATCAAGGTAGAAATTTATTCCATCATGGCGTTGAATACGTTTACCTGTATTCAGGTATCGTTCAACCTACCATTTGGGTGATAAAATGGTTAATCTCTTAGACTGTTTCACGTTAGGATGTGCATGTGGTAAAGGTCCGCATAATGCCATTTATAAACCTTTAAATACCATTGACGTATAGAATTACATTACCATCAATGTCTCGGATCAGAACGGTGAAGAAATAATGTTTACTGAAAATGGGGTTGTATCATGCAGTCTGCATATAAGACCTAGATAAAATGCTATCACACTTTTCTTATAAATACCATACGTGACATATACCCGTCATAGTATTTAACCGACATGGCTGGTGAACACACCATATATATGAGCAGTCTCGGCTGTTTAGACACGTATACCAAAAATGCACCTTCGAAATTTGCCAATAGATTACCTACACCTATATTATTACCTAATGGGGTTGAATATGAAGTAGGAAGATGATTTATTCACTCACGAATTTATTACAGAGCATCATAAATGTGATAGGCATACATATTTCTATAGACCGAGAATAGCAATGTTAGCGGGGGATATGAAGAGACTCGTGAGAGCTCTTAATAAATACGCGTATGATTATTTCAAAGTTTATTACGGTGATAATTTCATAAATTATTTTAATAGTAACGGTATATTTCATTGGGATGAAGATTTCAGGAGAATTACTATGCCACGTATCAAGAGAGAGAAATTGAGACCAGGGGACGTTAAAAGTATATATGTAAAATTTAGCGGAAAAGCTGCAAATTATTAGTTTTCATATTAATACTGGTTATGAAATATATGACGGGCATGAATTGAATGAACACGTTTCCCTTGATTCTCTACCTGATAATTGAGGGGTAGATTATACATATGTGTATATGGATAAAGTTCAACCGACGATTTTTGGCGGGAAACTAATCAATATATTGGACTGTGGTAGAGGAAAAGGAATACATAATACAGTCTACAAATTGTTGAACACGAACATCTTGGATCAGATTTCTATTCTTATCATGGATCAAAATGGACACCTTTTACATTTCACTAAAGACTCGAGTGTTACTTGCCAGCTCCGTATAAAACCTAGAGGAAAATTAGATGAATAGGTACATATATAATTTGATGTTCACCCTTGGCATTCCTTATTCGTGATTGTAACACCCTCGAGTCAACTAGAACGTGCGAATCAAGCTCCACTTATATTGTTTAGGAATAGTATAAACAGTAAAATGAGTGTTCTTCGTGCCTCCTTCAGAGGCGTAATTTAAGGAGAGGGGCAGGGTTTGAGGATATTTCTGTTTTCTATCCCGGCCGCAGGAGGGGAAGTGGCCTTTTTATCTACTATAAGCAGTATTGCACGTAAAGTGCTTCTTTTTCTATTTAATGCCGCGAAACTTTCAGTTAATGAATTTGGTAGATCTGTGTTAACTGATATGGTAAATGACGGTTTAACTTTAAAAGAATCCATAAAACGAAATGGTATAAGAGCTCTCAAAACAACTGGACAACGAATTTTAAGCAGCACTGGAAGGAGAAGAAGAACGATATGGAAGAAAACTGTGAAACGATTAGTTAGACAGTCAAGTGTGGGAGGAAAGAAAAAACGTAGGAAGAGGAAGGGTACACGCATTAAATCTAGAAGTAAATATAATAAGGACGTGTACGATCTTTTGTAACTCATTCATCAATTGACATTCAGCGGGTATGCACTCATTCTACCCTTCATCTAAAATTATATAAACACAAAATATGGCTAGCGTAGTTCCTAGCATACCCGGAACTGGTAATTAAGTTCCTGTTTCATTGTATATTGCGGGTATATCAGCATTGTTCCCAAATGTTAATAGACGGAGAATTATTGAAACTTCAATTAATTCAAAGTTCTAACTGATAAATATATAGAATTTCGCGTTAATGGGGTGGCAGGTTTTTCTTAGATTTGTCAAGTAAAGCTTTAGAATTATATATCACAATAGATGGTGATCAGTGTCTGTCGTTAATGGTCTAAGTAATACATTATCTAAAATCCGCTTCTGTTTTCTGAATGAAAGTACATGGAATCCTGTCCTGTATTTAACTATCAATCATATATCAAATTGCTGAAAATGATAAAACCCTCGGCATTACCTACCACCGGTTGGGCGGGATTTTTATACGATGACTATCATGTAACACACGGGGTAACTCGGCATTTTACTACCAATACCCTCAGTCAAACCAGCAGGTGGGAGACAAAAGTTATGGGTGACATTAAAACGAGGGGCATTCATACATATTTTTCACTTCTTTTGGATATAGCGACTATAGACATGTATTTACTGGATTCGATTGACTTGAGACTTAGACTCGAATTAGCGAATAATAACTGGATTCTGGGCGCCCACACAGACGGACATTTAAATGTGATGAATATAGAAAAGGCTATATTATGGATCGATAGAGTTACCCCACATTATAACGCAATGTCGGCTTTAAATGAGGCGATAGCAGTTAATCCTATACAGTATATATTTTGATAAGACTTTATACAAGTCGTACGTTATTGGGTTGGGCAAAAGAAAATTCGATTTATTTTAATTGATCAGCCTTTTAACAGTTGTATACCTGAAAAAATCACATTGGCCATGATTGATATGGAAACACTTTCAGGTGATTACGCGGCCAATAACCTATATTCAATCTTTCGATTTAATAATATACATATACCGTTCATGGGAATACGTATATAATATTCAATGTAGTTTCCCTAATACATCATGCAATTATATCATGAGACACAGAAAAGTATAGCGGGTGGCGGTGATAATCTGATCACTTATGATAGTTTTAAAATTGGTAGAAATCTTGAAGAATTTTAACGTATTTTTCACTGGTGAACCCTTCAGTCTTGGTGATATCACATATACCATGTAAGGAAATCCAGGCCCACACGTTTACGGTTACAAGCCACTCCTGGCCAACATCGTAAATGTTTCCTCGGTGGTATCTGAAGGAAAACAATCTGAATTTTTTTCAATTTGCGTTGCTTTCCGTAACAGGGAAAATAATGATATATCGTTTGGGGAAATGTTTATTCATCTATGAGGATTAATACTTATTACAAGTTTGCCTCCTCCAACCTCTTATACACTAAAACAGCTCGAAAGCTGATTAGTGGAATTCACATTAAGAGAGGAACAGCACCACCTTTAGTAAACAGTGTTAAACAGTGTTTCAAACAGACAATTAATAATTTATCATTATGAAGACATACAGAATTTTAAACCTTATCAATGACAGTAATGACCTGAGGTGGTAGATAGAGAGAGCATACTGTATATTTTCTTTGCAAATGGATCTGCACACCTATCACTTGCAATGCTGATTGAATACTAATAGGATTTTGTGGCGTGTCATTTCGAACATACAAAACGACACCACCATGGTATCCAATATTTAAATTATAGGTGGAGTGATAGGATGTATACTCTCGTGGGCTGGGGCACGTATTATTACCAATCATGGTCTCCTGCAGAGCTACATAAACAGGAGACACCTCTGATATGAGCAGCCTTAGTTCTTCCCATTTAGCTCTTAATCCCTGACAGTTCCACTGGAGAAAATTAATGAATTTTACTTTCCTTTAGAGGCTGTTAAATTGGAGCCTCTTTTAAGAGCTTTCAGCTTACAACCTTGCTATTTTTTCCTGAAAGGAGACCGATTGTTTTAAGGCTGCCTTCCTTTTTTTTTTTAGAGGGTTATCAGTCTCAGGAACAGTAGACAAAGCTGATGTCGCCTGAGGAGGGGTGTGAGGATCGGATATTGGAGCATCCTCGAAAGCATTTACACGTGGTACAGCCTCCAGAGAGGCAGGAGTGCCAGGTACCCCCGGCACAGCCTCCACAGACGCAGGAGTACCAGAAATCACTGGCTCTGCTTCCATAGAAGCAAGAGTGCCAGAAATCACTAGCACTGCCTCAAAAGAGGCAGGAGTGCCAGAAATCACCGGCGCAGCCTCCAAAGAGGCAGGAGCGCCAGAAATCACTGGCACAGCCTCCGAAGAGGCACGAGCACCAGCAATCACTGGCACCGCCTCCAAAGAGGCATGAGTACAGGTCGTTACAGGTTTTTTACTTACATTGTTTTTGGTAACATTGGTATTCCTTCGGTTGGCAGCAACGCTAGAAAAATATATTCCTGGTCTAACGTACTGATTCAACACTCTCTCTTTTGCCTCTCTAAATGTGATATGTTCAGTTGCCCTTAATGTTTGAATTTCTTTTTCCATGATGTATACATCACAGGTAAGTGACGATGATGGATGACTGTCTCCATAATGTATACGTCTGGCTTGCTTATTGCATATACCATGCTCTGGTTGACTACATTTGACACAAGTGGCAGGCTTCCCTTGTAGTTTCTGTCTACATGACCCCAACATATGTCCAAATTCTTGGCAATGAAAATATCTCCTCGGTCTTGGTATATATTGTTTGACCTTGAAACGTAAACCA
>NC_087208.1:91608089-91690833 GCF_015104395.2 Macrobrachium nipponense
TGGTCATTCGTGGTGGAAGTCTTCGAACTGAAATACGTTAAATTAACATTCAGATACCTAGATAATCAAGATTATTATAGCCTGTTTACTTATGGGAACGCTATTTGGTATTCTGGGAAGTAAAGAGAAAGAATCACTATTAGAGTTCAACAGGACCAAGGCAACTGTAATTTAGGTTTCATGATTTTACGAGTTTGTAAGGTTTATTGTTTTAAAAAAAATTAAAAAAATTAATAAATAAATGAAATAAATAAATGCTATCCAAAGTCGGTCAATTTCCCAGTCTAAGCTTGCCTCCTTTTCCATTTATTTACTGTTGTAGGGGAGACATCAAGACGCTGTGCAACAGCACGTATTGGAAGCCCACTTTCTCGTAGAGCGACGATCTGCGCCCGGAGAACCATATGTTGCTGTTCATTTGGAGACTATAACGAATACTACTAGCAGAGGACAGATAACCTATCAAAATTTATACAACACCTCAGTCTAGCCATGATTGGGTGACAAACTTGTTAGCGTGTAATAGGGGTGCTGTAGCAGTGATATCGTTATCACTGAACAAAGTGATATATTAAATCAAACGATCACTGGGACTGAGTGATTGATTGGCTGTTACTGGCATTGCAACATCTCAGGTCATTACTGTCATTGATAACGTTTAAAATTCTGTATGTCTTCATAATGATAAATTGTTAATTGTCTGTTTGAAACACTAAAGGTGGTGGTGTTCCTCTCTTAACGTGAATTCCATTGATCTGCTTTCGAGCTGTTTTAGTGTATAAGAGGTTGGAGGAGGCAAACTTGTAATAAGTATTAATCATCATAGATGAATAAACATTATCTTAATGCAGGGGTTGTTACTTAGCATCACATTTCCCCAAACGATATATCATTATTTTCCCAGTTACGGAAAGCAACGCGTAAATTGTAAAAAAATTCAGATTGTTTTCCTTCAGATACCACAGAGGAAACATTTACGAAGTTGCCAGGAGTGGCTTGTAACCGTAAACGTGTGGTTCTCGATTTCCTTACATGGTATATGTGATATCACCAAGAGTGAAGGGTTTCCCCAGTGAAAAATACGTTAAAATTCTTCAGAATTTCTTAGTCCCTTCACTTCACCAGCGGAATTATTCCTTTCCACCTAGTACTGTCATTTTCATTCATGACGGCTGCCCCATCCATACGGCCAGAATAGTCCAGGAATGGTTTCTAGGTCGAGAGATTTGAATTGGTTGACTGGCCAAATAAGGGTGCAGACATGAATCCCATAGATCCCGAGAAAGATAAAGTCGATTTATTAATTATTGAACAATTCACAGGTGCCCCGAGAGAAGCCGAAGTGCAGTGGAAAAATCACTGAATTTCTAATCAGTTTTCTCCCATGTATGCATAAAAAAAATTTCATTTTTGTTCCCAATATTTTTATGCTCGTCCATTTCGTATGGAGTAGCTACTGTCGCATATCTTATGTAATAAAAGCATTAAGCAGGTTAAGGGATTAATTACGTTTGCTTTATGTCTATTACAATAATTAGAATCATAATTACCTGACTTGTTATCGAATTACAGTTACAACTTCAATTACAAGATGGGGAACAATATCAAATACAATACAATTTTAATATTTCAAAATTGTAATCACAGCTACAAATACATATATAAAACGTATTACTCAATTACATTTCGCACACCTATTTCCTTAAAAAAATGCAGATAGTTGCAAAGACTTTTTACTTGAGTTTGGTGTCCTTTTACAGTCAATTTCTGCAACAATTGTAAGTTGTAACTTATAATACCTTTAGTACAAATACAAAACAAACATATCTAAGATATTTTAGACCTGTAGAAATTATCGTTAGCATCCTATGATTTGCCTAAGTAAATTTTTAGTATGTTTATTGTGGTGAAAATTATTATGCTGATTATAAGAAAATGATACTGAAATACAAAACTCAAATACTGGAAAAAATGTTCACAAAACATTTTGCACAAAAAAAGGAAATAAATGGAATAAAAATTTTTTTAGAATTGGTAGCTGGCTTGTTAAGATTCTCCCTTAATAATATAATAAATGAATTGGGAAGCGACTCAAAACATCTCTCCATTGCATTTGGTTAAGATGAGTTCTCGAAAAGTAAGAGGGCTGCTCTAGGATAACAATCTCAAATAAGGTACTTTATTATTTGAACTTTTCAGTTACAATTACAATTACAATTACAATTACCATTAACTATAAATAAAAAAACAATGCAATTACAGTTAACTTCAAAACGTGTAATTAAAAACATTTCAGATAAATGACAATTACTCCAAGCCTGAATAAAAGATAATGTTTATTTGTAATTGGTAAAGCTTCTTACTGTGGGTTTCACAGACAGTGCAGTCACGTTTTTGGTCAATAACACTGTAATGAAGACTGGTATCAGTACGAGATTTTGCTAGAATATTTCTGTATATTCAAGGCTTTAACTCTAATGGATGTCCGGTAAAAATGCTCAATTTTATTTGAACACATAGAGCAACTATAACCAGTTACTTATTCAAACCAATCTGTAGCCAATTGGCGGCTCTCTCTTGCTAAAAAAAAAAAAAAAAAAAAAAAAAAAAGTTAAAAAGTTGCGTGACAACGGATTTCTGCTACCATGCCGACAGCTATGTTCCTAGGCGGCCATCTTTTCTTCACCTTCGTAATGCAAGCATATGGCTGATGCCCTGAGTCCAAATGAAGATGCCAAGGAGGTAAACCAAAACAATATAACAGTAGATTTTACCATCAATCACAGTGTCTATCGTTCTACTACTCCACCATACATGGCAGATATCTCTCACTCTAATAATTATAATTATTACTCATAACCCAAGTCAATAGTCACTAAAGAAAGAAAAAAAATTTTGATCTTAAGACAAAAATATTAATAGCTACTACTACTGCTGCTGCTGCTGCTGCTGCTGCTGCTGCTGATAAGAATAATAGTAAAAAAATGCTATATTACTGGTTATTATTATTAATAATTAATTAATATTATTCCCTTGTTTTCAACGTAGACCAAAAGTAATATATCCATTGCCTAAGATAAGGTAGTACGTTACGGAATTTGCACATTTTTTCCGTACCTGAACTGTACCGTACCGTACTTTGGTAAAATTATCGTTGCGTAATTCCGTACCGTACACATAGGCTATAAATATCAACCGTACCATACCGTAATGCCAGCCTTGCTGGCAGGTAACAACAGCGTGAATCGTTAGATATATACAACATTTTAAATTATTATTATTAGATTAGATAGATAGATAGATAGATAAAAATAAATCGTGCAAAATATACTTAAACTGAAGTAACATTCACAGAGAGAGAGAAAGGGGGGGGGAGTATACTGTTGTGTTCACATCCATTTCTGGCTAATCGAGCCTTTTGCCTCTTCGTACAGGACAAGTGTCTATTCTTTATGATTTGTGATTCATGATACTCTTATAAATTACGGTAGTGGGTGTAGTACACTATAGCAAAATCTCGTACTTAAACGAATCTTAGTTACAGAGAAATAGGTTAGAGAATTCTCGAACACGTTTACCGAGCTCATTTTACGAAGCAGTTCTCAACGAGTATTCAGTTCTCAATGTAATTATTAACAGGAACAATAATTACGTGAGCATATTATATTTAACAGCAGTATCTTCATTTCATACCATGGTGATTATGATTCCTATTGGCTAATCCTACAATCAAGGAACGATATAATGATATAATCATGGTATTGTTTTACTCGACTCGAAACAGAGTCTGAATCCCAATAGAGGTGAGGTCGTCAGCAGGATTTTTAAATGGGTCAGACTTCATAACTACTCACAATGAATCGAAGGAACACAAATCTGGCGCTGCGAGGACGAATTGTCACTTTATGCGACAATAGCTTCTCGATACGAGCCATTGCACGTGATATTGGTGTGTCCCCCCACCACGGTACAGTAGAAGGTGGGAGGAGAGTGGGAACTTGAACGACTTGCGTAAGTTATTTATGCTGAATGATTGGTGGATATGTTACATTGTTCATGTGGTTATTTAATCTTGCTTATTTAATGTGAAAGTTTCTTTCTTAAATGTATTTCGTCTCGCTCTTATAATTTTGGTTAGACTACAGATATCCCCAGCCATTCCAACAGCACAGTAATATTTCAAGGTGCACCTCCATAATTCCACACCGGTGGGTGGTTGGCCCGCCCTTGCCGACCTCAACCATGAACAAAGTTAGATAGTCGATTGAGTTGTCTCGGTAAAATTAAGCCTATAAGAGCAATTTTATTTGTGCCCACCCTGTCACAGTCATTGTGGCGTCTTATGGTAGATATAGTTTATATATTAAATTGTTCATTTCAGTGATGGCTCAGGAATGATTTACAGTTTAATAACTAACAACCAAATCAGAATATTATGGAAATATGTAATCACGTTCTATTTGATATGCTTTTGAAACCAAAAAGTATACTGCCATGTTTACTAAATATGATCAATCCATCCAGTACAAAATTCGAAGAATCTAGAATTGATTGCGATGTTATATAAAATGATAAGTTAAACATTTAAGATAATATGGTCTCTTAGCTGAGGCCAGGGGGTCCACGGAACACGCCATTATCAGGGCGGCTCGAGAGCAACCCTTAACCAACGCCGAGGCCATTCGTGAATACCTTGGATTAGAAGTGTCTTCGATGACAGTACGACGCAGACTTCACACTGCTAGGATTCATCACAGAATACCAGCGACGAAGGAGCTCTTGATGGAGCGACATAAGGCGGGAAGGCTTGATTTTGCAGAACGTCATGCTGATAAGGATTTGGACTTTTGAGGCCAGGTCATCTTTACTGACGAGAAGTGCTTCTCGTCCACATCGCATGGGAAGCTGCAGTGTTGGCGAACAAATAGAACTCGGTATGATAAGCAAAATCTTTACTTGCATCAAATATCAATTGCATACTTCTTTATATTAATTATTAATCTTCAGATTTTGTTCCACGGAAGTGGACTGTCAAAATATATAAAGGGAGTAAACATAAATAAGAGTGCTATTTCTGAGATAAATATTAGGTAAGGGACAGTGGCAGCATTTGCTCTCTTTCCTCAAATATAATTAAATAGATAATTAGACAACAGAATTCTTTCAGTGTTGTTCACCACTGAGAATTTAAATTCTCCAAAGGCATATATATGATTATATTATACACCCCCATTTTTTTCTCATTCCCAGATATGAATCCCGTAACATCGTTTGAGGTGGTTCGATCCGGCCATGTCACCTGCAACGTATGGGGCTGGGTGTGTTTCTGGATGGTATGGTGATGTGTTCTGTATCGAGGGACGATTTACAGCAGCTAAGTATGTTGAGCTGCTGCAAACCTCCTTCTTGCCTTCGTTCGAGAAAGGAATTTTCCCTTCCCATCAGGGCCCATCCTGTTCATGCACGACCGGAGTCCCATTCACACTGCTCGCGTTGTTCAAGAGTGGTTTGCCAGACAGGATACCTGCTTCTTCTTGAATGGCCGAGCAAGGAGCAGATATGAACGTGATTGAACATGTGTGGGCCCCAGATGGTGAACACATGGAAAATGTAACATGAGAGAACAACACAGCAAACCATGGCTCACATCAACTCTCAGTGGGAAATTTGTAGACAGAGACCGCAGCAAATTTTCAACCTTGTTCATTCGATGTCCGACAGATTGAGGGAAGTGACTGAGAGAGAGGGTGGATGGTCAAGGTATTAGATTGTATAATATAAATGTTATATTTTTTGTAACAGGACATAAAATGGTCTCATTTTGTTCTCACTAGTTATTTCATTATATGTTTTAATAAACATAATTCACAACAAGTTTTTTATTATACCATGATATTCTTGATATAATATTCGAAGTATCTGTAAAAAAAAATGGCATAATGCCTCCATACAATATTGAGAGTATTGCAGTAAACTTTCCTACTTACTCTGGCCCCACATGTTTTTTGTGTCTTCCTAATCACCGTTTCTTGTTAACAGCATTGAATTATAGAACTGAATGACTCGCCGAGCACTGTTTTCATACAGTGAGGTCGGTAACACAAATTGCCTTACCTGTATACTTTGTTCTCTGTGGTGCGGCCGATACAGATATGATAGTGATACTTCGCCAGTTATTTTCGCTTATTAGCTCTGGAGTCTATTAAAATAGTTTCCATTATTTGAAATGTTAGAGACTTTATATCCCCTACTGATACTGTTTCCCAACGTAAGTATCTTTGGTTAATTTAAAAATCTAAGTTATATGAACAAGAGTAAAAATGTGGCATATTTTTTGGCCGTCGTTGGTCGTTACTGAGTATAAGGGTCATATGCTCATGTAGGATATTTTAAAAGGAAACTGTCAGTTCAGTAGATGATGCTCTCTTTATGTCAGCCACTATAAGGAAAGCCCAAATGACTTCATCTATCGCTGAGGTCAACGAAATATATAGTCTATAATATATCAGTGCATACATAATTTTAGAAAAACAACATTAACCCTTAAAAGGTCAACCTCGTCATATGACGTGTTGCAGAAGTCATCCACATATGTTGTTTACGTCATGTGACGTTCTTAAGATTTTAAATTTGCGCGCCTTCATAGCTTATTGTATCGATATTGTTTCTGTACTACTTAGTGCCTTATTAGAGGCCTTGCTGGCCGTTTGCACTGCTTGTCTTCCATTTGTATGAACTGTGCGGGGGAGGGGGGCGGGGTTAAGGGTGGCCTAGGAGGTTGTCAGAAATGTCAAACCAGCTAATCCTGTGTGGCAAAGGATTGGTGGTGATAATTTTTGCCACACCCTTCGATTTGATGAAAGTATATCAGGAATAAAGTTTTTTATTCTGTTTTTAATGGAACTGACTGTAGAGAGATCCAATCGTGATTTTCGGCAATACCTACCAATATAACTTTAAAATGTTGATACATTTTAAGTATTGTGTAATGAATATGACCGATATATAGACAATGTGGTAAGATAACGTCTTGGCCGAAAGTTAAATGAAACCTTAATAAACAAACTTATATTACAAGTGAGACAACAATCTTCATTACAACGATATAAACTGCTCAGATCTTTTTTTTTTTTTTTTTTTTTTTTTTTTTTTTTTTTTTTTTTTTTTTTTTTTTTTACTCCGTGTGTGTGTGTGTCTTTCTCCCACTATTACATAATAAGTCCGCCCACCAAACGACTCTAGAGCTTATTGGTGGAACTCTTGCTAGCAGAGAAGGAGTTCTCCCCCCATCTCCCTCAGTAAACATTGATACCATGTAATTTTTCGAAGTCTTTCAAGACGGTGTACCAGGCAAACCTGTGTCCAACTGTACGTAGTATAACATAAACAAAGTTAAGTTAAAAGATCATAGGGTGAACTAAAGTAGATGAAGACGAGAAGAACTTTTCTCGTAATGTAGTTTTGGTTGCAACTGACGCCATACCTGGGGAGTCCTTTATGTGCATATCGGTGAAAGCCGACTTGTCTTCATCCTGTGGACTTTTCAGTGTTCGTAAAACTAATTTCTTTCAAATCTATAAATAAAGCTTCTATGATTCTTTCAAACTTCGATGGCCTGTAATTGGAATTTTTATTTACACTAAAATTTACTTCGGAAGGATTATATCATGTTCTTGACAAAGTCTGTCTCACAGAAGTACACCTTATTCTTTTGTGGCGATTGTGTTGTTCACACAACTGGGTAAGAAGGCTCCTTTTTCACATCATCAATCTTAAAAGAGTTTAGGTCACTGGTCCTTGGGGCCCAGCTGCTGATCCGACTAAATTAGTCAGAACTTTTCCTTCTTTCTGCAAATTTGTTCATTCTTACTTCATCCTTCTCCTTCATGTAATATTTTTTTTTTTCTTTTTACTAGCATTTCGGATTATATCTGAAGCTCAATAGTGAGATCCGTGGCAGGACCATCAACTGCCCGATAATGTTCGGACCTGAGTGATATCAGGCGGAACTATTTTGCAGGGCTGGACCACGGATTCTAGGGGGGTCTAGTTTTGCAGATAGGACTCTCGGCAATCTGTCCGGTTTGCCCATAATGTGATTAGGGTGGGGATGATTGTATTCTTGTAATACTCTCAGTCCTATCAAGCGGGTTTGGCTTACACTTGGGCCACTCTAATCATGTTGTGCCATCCCCTGTGGGGTAGGGTAGGGATGCGGACATTTGGGAGTCGGTTCTCACTTGTGCCATTAGTGGAAGAATAAAATCCATGAGAGGCTAATGATATTTTTTTAAGGTTTTCAGGTTTATTTATCTTTTTTTTCTTTGATCTTTATGACAGAAAGGAATAAAGATTCAAGTACCCCTGGACCTTTGATGGTAATGAATTGGCACAGTTGATGACTGCAGGAACCTCCCCTGGCAACCTTCCTCTGGAAAAATCAGAAAATCCTTCCAGTGTAATTACACTGAAGCCTTTTGCTCCAGTACTGAGCAAAGGGAAATTTGGTAGGAATAGTATAGTATCAGAAATAGGACCTGGAATGTTTGAAAATTCGTTCGATAAATATTTGACTTTTGATCTGCAAGACTCTAATTTTGGTATTTTTTTTATGTATATAGGGATATTGTGAAATGTTGTGGCCAAGAGCCTAAGATATCTTCTGAGGGGCGAGGAAAGCTGACAGTAGAATCTACCTCGGCAAAAGAAAGTAATAAACTGAAAACATTATCGCATCTTGGAGGAGTTAAAGTGGAGTGTGCAGTACATGCTTCTTGGAATTACTCCAAGGGGATGATATATGCACCCCAGGTTATGACGTACTCTGAAGAAAAGCTAGTAGAAGAATTAAAAGATCAAGGCATGATAAGAATTGAAAGAATGAAGAAGAAGATAAATGGAGTCCTTGTCCTGCTCCCCAATTTGATTGTTACATTCAATTCCACCCGTTTGCCTAGTATAGTGAAAGCAGTCTGGTTACGTTTCAAGGTCAAACAATATATACCAAGACCGAGGAGATATTTTCATTGCCAAGAATTTGGACATATGTTGGGGTCATGTAGACAGAAACTACAAGGGAAGCCTGCCACTTGTGTCAAATGTAGTCAACCAGAGCATGGTATATGCAATAAGCAAGCCAGATGTATACATTATGGAGACAGTCATCCATCATCGTCACTTACCTGTGATGTATACATCATGGAAAAAGAAATTCAAACATTAAGGGCAACTGAACATATCACATTTAGAGAGGCAAAAGAGAGAGTGTTGAATCAGTACGTTAGACCAGGAATATCTTTTTCTAGCGTTGCTGCCAACCGAAGGAATACCAATGTTACCAAAAACAATGTAAGTAAAAAACCTGTAACGACCTGTACTCATGCCTCTTTGGAGGCGGTGCCAGTGATTGCTGGTGCTCGTGCCTCTTCGGAGGCTGTGCCAGTGATTTCTGGCGCTCCTGCCTCTTTGGAGGCTGCGCCGGTGATTTCTGGCACTCCTGCCTCTTTTGAGGCAGTGCTAGTGATTTCTGGCACTCTTGCTTCTATGGAAGCAGAGCCAGTGATTTCTGGTACTCCTGCGTCTGTGGAGGCTGTGCCGGGGGTACCTGGCACTCCTGCCTCTCTGGAGGCTGTACCACGTGTAAATGCTTTCGAGGATGCTCCAATATCCGATCCTCACACCCCTCCTCAGGCGACATCAGCTTTGTCTACTGTTCCTGAGACTGATAACCCTCTAAAAAGGAAGGCAGCCTTAAACAATCGGTCTCCTTTCAGGAAAAAATAGCAAGGTTGTAAGCTGAAAGCTCTTAAAAGAGGCTCCAATTTAACAGCCTCTAAAGGAAAGTAAAATTCATTAATTTTCTCCAGTGGAACTGTCAGGGATTAAGAGCTAAATGGGAAGAACTAAGGCTGCTCATATCAGAGATGTCTCCTGTTTATGTAGCTCTGCAGGAGACCATGATTGGTAATAATACGTGCCCCAGCCCACGAGAGTATACATCCTATCACTCCACCTATAATTTAAATATTGGATACCATGGTGGTGTCGTTTTGTATGTTCGAAATGACACGCCACAAAATCCTATTAGTATTCAATCAGCATTGCAAGTGATAGGTGTGCAGATCCATTTGCAAAGAAAATATACAGTATGCTCTCTCTATCTACCACCTCAGGTCATTACTGTCATTGATAAGGTTTAAAATTCTGTATGTCTTCATAATGATAAATTATTAATTGTCTGTTTGAAACACTGTTTACTAAAGGTGGTGCTGTTCCTCTCTTAATGTGAATTCCACTAATCAGCTTTCGAGCTGTTTTAGTGTATAAGAGGTTGGAGGAGGCAAACTTGTAATAAGTATCAATCCTCATAGATGAATAAACATTTCCCCAAACGATATATCATTATTTTCCCTGTTACAGAAAGCAACGCAAATTGAAAAAAATTCAGATTGTTTTCCTTCAGATACCACCGAGGAAACATTTACGATGTGGCCAGGAGTGGCTTGTAACCGTAAACGTGTGGGCCTGGATTTCCTTACATGGTATATGTGATATCACCAAGACTGAAGGGTTCACCAGTGAAAAATACGTTAAAATTCTTCAAGATTTCTACCATTTTTAAAACTATCATAAGTGATCAGATTATCACCGCCACCCGCTATACTTTTCTGTGTCTCATGATATAATTGCATGATGTATTAGGGAAACTACATTGAATATTATATACAGTATTCCCATGAACGGTAATATGTATATTATTTAAATCGAAAGATTGAAAATATAGGCTATTGGCCGCGTAATCACCTGAAAGTGTTTCCATATCAATCATGGCCAATGTGATTTTTTCAGGTATACAACTGTTAAAAGGCTGATCAATTAAAATCGAATTTTCTTTTTGCCCAATAACGTACGACTTGTATAAAGTCTTATCAAATATATACTGTATAGGATTAACTGCTATCGCCTCATTTAAAGCCGACATTGCGTTATAATGTGGGGTAACTCTATCGATCCATAATATAGCCTTTTCTATATTCATCACATTTAAATGTCCGTCTGTGTGGGCGCCCAGAATCCAGTTATTATTCGCTAATTCGAGTCTAAGTCTCAAGTCAATCGAATCCAGTAAATACATGTCTATAGTCGCTATATCCAAAAGAAGTGAAAAATATGTATGAATGCCCCTCGTTTTAATGTCACCCATAACTTTTGTCTCCCACCTGCTGGTTTGACTGAGGGTATTGGTAGTAAAATGCCGAGTTACCCCGTGTGTTACATGATAGTCATCATATAAAAATCCCGCCCAACCGGTGGTAGGTAATGCCGAGGGTTTTATCATTTTCAGCAATTTGATATATGATTGATAGTTAAATACAGGACAGGATTCCATGTACTTTCATTCAAGAAAACAGAAGCGGATTTAAATAATGTATTACTTAGACCATTAACGACAGACACATGATCACCATCTATTGTGATATATAATTCTAAAGCTTTACTTGACAAATCTAAGAAAAACCTGCCACCCCATTAACGCGAAATTCTATATATTTATCAGTTAGAACTTTGAATTAATTGAAGTTTCAATAATTCTCCGTCTATTAACATTTGGGAACAATGCTGATATACCCGCAATATACAATGAAACAGGAACTTGATTACCAGTTCCGGGTATGCTAGGAACTACGCTAGCCATATTTTGTGTTTATATAATTTTAGATGAAGGGTAGAATGAGTGCATACCCGCTGAATGTCAATTGATGAATGAGTTACAAAAGATCGTACACGTCCTTATTATATTTACTTCTAGATTTAATGCGTGTACCCTTCCTCTTCCTACGTTTTTTCTTTCCTCCCACACTCGACTGTCTAACTAATCGTTTCACAGTTTTCTTCCGTCTCGTTCTTCTTCTCCTTCCAGTGCTGCTTAAAATTCGTTGTCCAGTTGTTTTGAGAGCTCTTATACCATTTCGTTTTATGGGTTCTTTTAAAGGTAAACCGTCATTTACCATATCAGTTAACACAGATCTACCAAATTCATTAACTGAAAGTTTCGCGGCATTAAATAGAAAAAGATGCACTTTACGTGCAATACTGCTTATAGTAGATAAAAAGGCCACTTCCCCTCCTGCGGCCGGGATAGAAAACAGAAATATCCTCAAACCCTGCCCCTCTCCTTAAATTACGCCTCTGAAGGAGGCACGAAGAACACTCATTTTACTGTTTATACTATTCCTAAACAATATAAGTGGAGCTTGATTCGCACGTTCTAGTTGACTCGAGGGTGTTACAATCACGAATAAGGAATGCCAAGGGTGAACATCAAATTATATATGTACCTATTCATCTAATTTTCGTCTAGGTTTTATACGGAGCTGGCAAGTAACACTGGAGTCTCTAGTGAAATGTAAAAGGTGTCCATTTTGATCCATGATAAGAATAGAAATCTGATCCAAGATGTTCGTGTTCAACAATTTGTAGACTGTATTATGTATTCCTTTTCCTCTACCACTTGCTAAAGTAAAACAGTCCAATATATTGATTAGTTTCCCGCCAAAAATCGTCGGTTGAACTTTATCCATATACACATATGTATAATCTACCCCTCAATTATCAGGTAGAGAATCAAGGGAAACGTGTTCATTCAATTCATGCCCGTCATATATTTCATAACCAGTATTAATATGAAAACCTAATAATTTTGCAGCTTTTCCGCTAAATTTTACATATATACTTTTAACGTCCCCTGGTCTCAATTTCTCTCTCTTGATACGTGGCATAGTAATTCTCCTGAAATCTTCATCCCAATGAAATATACCGTTACTATTAAAATAATTTATGAAATTATCACCGTAATAAACTTTGAAATAATCATACGCGTATTTATTAAGAGCTCTCACGAGTCTCTTCATATCCCCCGCTAACATTGCTATTCTCGGTCTATAGAAATATGTATGCCTATCACATTTATGATGCTCTGTAATAAATTCGTGAGTGAATAAATCATCTTCCTACTTCATATTCAACCCCATTAGGTAATAATATAGGTGTAGGTAATCTATTGGCAAATTTCGAAGGTGCATTTTTGGTATACGTGTCTAAACAGCCGAGACTGCTCATATATATGGTGTGTTCACCAGCCATGTCGGTTAAATACTATGACGGGTATATGTCACGTATGGTATTTATAAGAAAAGTGTGATAGCATTTTATCTAGGTCTTATATGCAGACTGCATGATACAACCCCATTTTCAGTAAACATTATTTCTTCACCGTTCTGATCCGAGACATTGATGGTAATGTAATTCTATACGTCAATGGTATTTAAAGGTTTATAAATGGCATTATGCGGACCTTTACCACATGCACATCCTAACGTGAAACAGTCTAAGAGATTAACCATTTTATCACCCAAATGGTAGGTTGAACGATACCTGAATACAGGTAAACGTATTCAACGCCATGATGGAATAAATTTCTACCTTGATGAGGTCTCAACGCACTCGATCTGTATATTAAATAGCTGACTTTTTCATTGAAACCGAACATATTAGCTGCTTTAGCACTGAGTTTAATTGTAATTGACTCAATCAATCACTTTAGCCACTCCTGCATCGATATGTGGAACGCTCATTCTCTTCGTGTCATCATTCCATGAGAATAAACCGTCCCTGCGGATAGCTCAGCGAATATGCTCAGCGTAAAATTCAGATAATTGTTCAATAATTTCCGTATTAAACGCTCTAGTCATGACATTCATATCACCGCCCAACAAACCCAAAATGGACTTATAAATATAAGTATAAATGCGTTTCCTATCTGACTCGTTATAGATCATGTTAAATTGAATAGTAAAATCAATGTCTCCTGGTTAAATAGCGTAATATAATTTCGGGAGAATGACTCCCACTAGCCCCACTTCATATTCCATTTCTTTCGGTAATGATATAGGGGTGGCTAACCTATTGGTAAATTTACACGCCCGATTTTCTGGAAATATACATATACATGCAATTGCTTTTCACGTATATGATGTGATCGCTACACATGTTGAATGTAGACTGTATGACTAACAATGGGCATCGGGTTTATAATATATGTACATAAAAACCTCCGCGTTCGTTATGTCACACCATATTCATGAATTAGTTATCTCACAGACTCCCATGTCATTAAAGATGTCCAAGCCTCTAGTCGCCATGATGAATCATCCTCAACACCCTCCAATCCAGGTAAAATATTATTATTATTATTATAATTGTTGTTTTTTGCAGTTATTATTATTATTATTATTATTATTATTATTATCATTATTATTATAATACACGTTAGCTCCGGTGCTTATTTAACACGATCCTGACAGATCCCTTCGCTGAAGACTTCCCATTAGATGAAGATTTGATGGGGAGTAATAATAACGAAGCATCACGCGTTGGTGGAGGTGGAGGAGCCAGAGGGAGATCTCCACTCACGAGGGAAAGAACGGACGGTAACAAGGTAGTGAGTACCATTCATTATGCGGCTGCAGTAGGGTCGCACATTGACATGGCAATGAAGCTAAGTAGTAGCATAGCCCGATTATGCAAAGATGTGCTCGTAACTTCCTTGAGAGAGGTTTTTGTTCGGCTATGCTCTACTTGTGTGTTATTATCACCAGTGTGAGGATGCTAAGCGACATGAATGAAAAAAATGCTTTTTATCTATGTACCCCACATACCTCACTACGATTGACTCGATCTATGACTCCCTGGAGAAGGCTATTGAGTTTATAGTTAATAACTTGGAAGAGAGACTCAACCGTACTGAGGGTTCGGGTTGGTGTATGACCTCACTGGAGAGGGTTGAACTTCATATCACGCGGCGTGAGTTAGTGAATATTAATAGATTCGAGGTGTATCCCAAAGGAGTCCGTGGTAGTGATCAGGTTATCAATATTCAGTCCGGGGACAACTGTGTCATTACAGCGTTAGAAGCGTACGTTGTACTCGGGGATAACCCTCCCACACGTATTAACAACCCCTCTCGTGTCTTAATGAGGAGGATGGGGAGGGGAGAATTTAATATCAAACACTCGCCAGATATGCCATTGACCCATGACTATTTCAAAACATTAGAAAAGGGGAATAACCTCAACATATATCTGTATAAATTATGTGAATTAGTCATGGGGAAACAGTGGAAAAAACATTGGACGGTACATCTGGCGAGGAAAGGTGGTAACCCCCGAAGCCCTCATTTGGTCAGTTGTTATTAATCACTGACGACCACGTCGCGTTGATTAAGGATATGTTGGCATTCGTGAAGAAGTTCCGACACAGATTCAAGCAGGGGCGGGGGATTGAGCACGCGGGTGGTATGTGTTACAATTGTTTGACTTTGTTTAATAGTCCCACCATCCACGAGGCACACACTCAGGCCTGTACTGCTCGAACCACTGTCGAATACCCAGAACCTGGCCAATTTAAACAGTTTACTAAAGTTAAAGCTCTGCAGCCAATCTCGCACATGGCTTTCCTGGATTTTGAGGCATATAACATTCAACCGAAGACCGGAGAAGACGATCCGAGAATAGTATCTCGGCAGAAAGCTTTCGCTTACTGCTATGTGATTGTTGATGGTAGAACAGTTGAATATTGTACCCATAGACTAAGTGACGGAGAGAAATGCGTTGATGATTGTTTGCAGAACATGAGCTGGGACTGGGCGTTATTGCGTGAATGAATACGTGCGTATCCTTTACATATAACTCCTGAATCCACCCGTAAGTTTGAAGCGAGCACTCATGGCGATGGATGTAACGTCGAATTCAAGGCTGGAGTCACGAAAATGTGACATCACACTCATTTTGTGGGACAACTTTGTGTGTGCACTGTGTCAGCATTGTAATTTGAATATACAATTTAAGGAGCCAACTTTAACAGTGTTCGTACACAATTTGTCATATGACACCGGTCTTGAAAGAGGCGGGGGCTCAGCATGATTTTGAAATTCTGAAACGAGAGGGTAGTAAATTTTACTCAGCCAGATTGGGCAATCTGAGATTCGTGGATAGCAACAACGTGATTAGAGGGACCCTTTCTAGTCTCGCCTCGAGTCATATCAAACAGAAGGTTCAGAAAGGTCCCTAAAATTGAACGTCAGTTGTTAACCCAGTATTCTTAGGATTCTCTCGATTTAGTATTGGGTACGGGAAAACAGTACTACCCTTCTGATTATGTGACGGGTTTCAATATCCTGCGAAAGCCCATCATCCCTTCTAGAGAGTGTTTCGATTCAGAACTTACGGGGGAAACCCTTTCCAGCAAGGGCTATGCACATGTGGTCCAGGTTTGGAATGCCGCTAATTGCACCAATCTTCTAGATTACACCATATTGTATTTGTTAATGGATGTGGGATTATTAGCCGACGTTTATTTAGCTTGGAGGAAGGCTGCCATGGCGCAATTCGGACTAGACCCCCCCCATTACCTGACTTCTACCTCTCTCTCACACATACTTTCCTATATTCCTCTAAAATTCGTCTCCCCCTTATTTCGAATGGTGAACTCTTATGAATTAATTTGTAAAAACATCTGCGGTGGTTTTTGTAGTCTAGTTCGAAGGCAATGTGTAGCTAATAATCCAGAGTTAAATCCCAGTTTTAGGGTGGGTGATCCTCATTCGTATATATTATACATTGATTTCACCAGTTTGTATCCCACAGTTGAGTAAATACAAAATGCCCTTGGGTGAAATAACTGAACTTTCCCCTGCCGAATTAGAAAGTTTTGTCGCCAGCGATATTACCGCCATTGATTCACAGGGTGAATACAGTTATTTCATCCTGCTCGATACTAAACCAGTTAGACGGGATGTTGCTCTACAGACGGACGATCTCCCTCTCGCCATTCATCATGTGAATGTGACTCACCAGGATCTATTACCCTATAGTAAAAACCTCATGAATAAGTTCAAGGTGAAGCTACCTAAGAAAAATGTAAAGCTAACGGGTACACATTTACCCATGCGTAATCACTTGATCTGTCTTCCCTTATTACAAACGTTGATAAGACTCAATCTCGAAGTTGATGTAATAAGGAAAGTGTACAAATTCAAACAGGATTTTTATTTGAGGGAATATATTCTGGAGAATGCCAAAAGGCGTGCTAAAGAGACCGATCCGGACAAGAGGAACACCATCAAAATCATAATGAATGGTCTTTTCGGTGTCACTATTAAAAATTCATTGAATTATTCTACCCAAACTGTCGTTACCACCGGTGAAGCCTCTCTCTTCAGGAATGTGTCCAAACACACATACAAGTCTTTGGAAAAACTGGGTAACGACAGGTACATTGTGAACCATTGCAAAGAGTCTGTTATGGCTGAATCCCCGATTTATATCGGTTTTAGTATACTAGACATGGCGAAGGATATGATGTATCGGTTCTATTACGCCATCCTTCGAAAGCAGTATGGACACAGAGTTCAGCTCCTTTATACCGACACTGACAGCTTGATCTTTTCCCTAGTGACTGATAACCTCAATCGAGAACTGAAGGGTGTGCTCAAACCCTACATGGATTTGAGTAATTTCCCCAAGACTTACAAATTGTAATATGAGTCACGTAAGAGGGAACTCGGGTTAGTCAAGGTTGAAACGGGGGCTGAACTCATGAGGGAATTTATCGGTGTTAAACCTAAAGTTTATTCGTATCTGACAGAAACTAGTCGTAGTAACACCTTGTAAGGTGTACAAAGGTGCTGGCAAAAGACCATTCCGCATGACCAGTATCGAGCTGTAATCGAAAAGAGTGAGATTACTTATACTCGTGTGCACAATTTGCAAAGAGAAGGAGGCACAAAGTGTCATACGAGCCAGCGAAAGGTATCTCTCTGTCCTTTAGAGGACAAGAGATATTATGTGACACCTTATAAATTGTATGGACATCCAGTCATTGGGGTGGAGGAGGTTATGGCGGAGGAGGGGGAGGGGGAGGAGGAGGGCAATGGTGGTGCCAGCAGTAGCGGCAATCTCTCCAATTTTAAATATTCCCGCTTCTTAGCACCTCGAGAATTCCTACTCCTCATATTCCTCCGACCCTACATCCATCACATCATTTCCCACGGGTGAAAGGATATTCAAAATGTCGAAGAGAGAATAATAGAATATACAATGTTAATTCCTCTCTCTCTTCGACGTCTTTGACTTCTCGACGGGAAATGGTTTCACCCTCTCCTCCAGTTAAACGGAGGCGTATCACACCTTGACCGGGTGTCATAGTTTGTATATTTTACTATATATTTTATCCTATATTAATATAATTTAATATATTATATTGCATATAATGTATTTTTATTATATATTCACATACACAGTTGTTTTTTTATATTTTTTAATTATTATATTGTATTTTTTATTATAGATTGCATTTATCTGTATGTTGTATTTTTATATTGTAGGAAAAAGCCTGTATATATTTCATTATGAAAATTAAACGAATATTATTGCAGTCAACTTCCATTCACCCTAATTTTTATTAAGGCTTGTATATAAAAGGAGCCCGTAAAGTACACAACTATAGTCTTGAACGTGCTAACATCATGGCCGCGACAGGTCCCTTCCCTGGGCAGTTGTTAGACCCATTCGCTAATCCCGTCGTATTATCATCGCGGGGTTTAGTAACAGTGGCAAGTCCGTCCTCTGTCAAAAAATAATCGAACTCTATGAAACACGTTTCCAATACATTTTATATTGTGGGGTATCTGGACACCCCCTCGAAACGCATCCCTCAATAGGTCCCAAATTTAAAGTATCCAAAGAAATTTTCATCCCTTTGATTACGCTGAAAAGCGGGAGACGGAGGTTAATAAAGGTCTATTATTCATACTCGACGACTGCTTCGTCGAAGCTGGTGATAATAAATTTGTACTAACGCCTTCACAGCGGGACGTCCTTCATCTATTTCAGTTATATTCATAACGCAGAATATGTTTCATTCGGGCAAGTTTAGTAGAAGTATAAGCCTGAATTGTTCACATTATATTCTAATGAAAAATCGTGATTTTAGTCAAATTGAAACTTTAGGTCGGCAGTTATTCGGCCGTCGAAAAGCTTCAGCCTTTTTGGACTTATATAAAAAGGCCCTATCACGTAACCGCTACGGTTATTTGTTAGTAGACTTCGCTCCGTCAACACCTGAACTGTTACAGCTCCGAACTAATATTCTGGGTGAAACAGAATATCAAATAGCTTACCAATATGGGTAAAGAACGGATAAAACTGCTAAAAACTTTGTACGGAGATGCACGGAGTGTGGGTAGTTTCAGCGGGGTGGACTCTATTCAGAGTAGCGAAAAATCTGAATAGCCAAATTACGCGTGAAAATGTTAAAGAATTCTTACGTAGGCAAAAGTCTTACACACTGCATAAAGTCACTCAAAAAAAAATTCCCCAGAAGAAAAATTATGTCACCCAAACCGCGAGTAATAGCGAGCACCGATTTAGCTGATATGTCCAAATTAGCTCGGTATAATAATGGGTTTAAATATTTGCTGGTCTTTATTGACGTGTTTTCCAGATATTTACAAATTGTTCCCTTGAAAAAGAAGGATGGTGTTACTATGTGTCGCGCTTTGAAGAAGGTTATCGAATCTACTGAATTTCCGGGAATTTCACGTTTGAATAGTGATGAGGGTAGGGAATACTATAACAAACACGTCAGAGAATATCTAGATAGTAAAAATATAAGATTATATAGCGTTTATTCAAGAGAAATCAAATCCTCTATAGCTGAAAGAGTCATAAGGTCTATTAAGAGTCAGATATATAGATATTTCACACATAAGGATACCTTAAAATACATTAACGTCTTGCGTGACCTTGTTCAGAGTTATAATCATACCCCCCATAGAAGTTTGGGTCGCACCCCACAAGAGTTTCACGCATTAACGGCTAGAGATGACATTGAACGTCAATTCTCAAGTATGTATAAAAAGGCTATTCTCGTTAATCCTCCCGCCATTAGGCTCTTGAATGTTGGAGACGTTGTACATATTGCTGATGAGCGTCGGAACGCAAATTTTAGGAGGGGATATACAATTCAAAATACTCTGGAAATTATTTAAATCCGAAAAGTGGATACATCGCAAAATCCAGTCGTATACTTCTTGGAAGATTTAGCGGGTGAAGAGATAAAGGGTGTATTTTATTGGGAAGAATTAATTCCCACAAATCTACCAGAAACGTATGATATCACTATTCTGGGAAGGAGGAGGAAAAATAATAAAACTCAATATTACGTTGATTGGAAAGGTTATCCGAGTCAATTCAATTACTGGGTTGATGAATCTCAAATTGTACGGATATGAACCGTAAGCAACTTTTAATACGTAAAAATAAAAACTTTATTTTATTCATCTCTGGTTTATCACTCAGTGAAAGAAGTAAAGTCATTCCCATCTTAAACGGTAGTTTGGTGTCTACTCGCTGGGAAATTTTTAGAAAATTTCTTTGTGGTAATCTAACTCAAGATAAGAAGTTTATTAAACACTTAAGAAATTGTAGACGGGAAATTCATCTTGTGTCCTTGAAAGCAACGTCCATATCTAAGAAGAAAAATATACTGAAAAGTCGTAAAGGGGGAACTATTTTATCAGTATTATTGCCTATTGCTGCAAGTTGGTAGGAAGTCTTTTTAATTGAAAATGAATGAGTTTTACGTTATCCCTGCCATTACCTACGAGAGGTTAATGAATAGAAAAGAGGTTTGTGATGGTGATATTAATAACCTGGAGGGTACTGGCAAGTTGGATACGGCAGCTGTTACTAGTAGCAGACACGTCCCTCTTAATATCCAAAAACTGCCTATGCCAGCTATATCGCTTACGGGACCTCCTCCTCCTCCTCCCCCTCCTATAAAAAGTGTAGGTGCAGTGACTGGAGGGGAGGTAAACGTCCCGATTATGTTGAAAACAATTAAAGGGGACATGAGTCGTAAAAAGAGCAATCCCGATTTCGCAGGCATTATTCCAATATTTTTTAAAGAACCTTAAAAGTCATACGTTACGGCTTTTGTTAAGCACTTACAGGATTCTAACACGGTTGAATGGAATGAAGAAGGAGATTTAACTCACCCACTCACAGGTTATAATATTTTAGATATAGCTCTAGAATTTCAAGGGAATAAAAAACCTACGTTGATAATATTTCCAATTATCAATACTTCATTGAAATGGCTGGGGTTAAAGATTGGATGTTAAGGAATATAGCAATTAAAAAACAAATCGAAACGTGGCGAAATATGGTGAAAACGGGAGGAGGGGAAGGGGGAGGGGGTGGGAAGGTGAGGGCGGGACATGTGCAAAACAAGATGGCGAGTGTGTGGAAGAAAAGAAATATGGTGGATGCGAGGGTGGCATATTAACATTTTAGGAACAATGATACCGGAGCTGTTTAATCACGTGATACTGATTTTGATAAAATGGATGCAGGCACATCTTTAATGAGTCATATGTGTGCGGATGACCTTTGGTGTGAGGATATGATAAGGCTCGTTTATTCGTGTGAGTGTGAATCATAGCTGTGAGTGAGGGAGGCTTGATGGTTCGTCACAACTGGTTTGTAATCAGTGATTGTGATAGAGGAAGCTCGGGTTGCTGGATTTTCGTAGCTCATTAGCTCTTGAAGGATTGTCACATCAAGACGTGAACTCTCGCCATGGCTTCATCAACCTCCTCGTGCAAGTTAGTTTTCGGGAAGTTGTTCGAAAATAAGTTCAGGAAGAAGAATACGTATTTAGTAGTGGCCACTAATTGTGTCACCTGCAGGAATTACGGTGTGGTGGCGGATGTCATTCGAGCTTATCTGTATGCAGAGTTGGCAGGTTTTCGATATTCTCGCACTGGTGCATCATATGCCTGTCTTCGTGATAGGGGTATTGAAGGGTCCGCCATTGTGAAAAGACCTGAAAATATCACATCTTGGGAATGCGACGAAGAAGTTGATCTCCCCACCATAGCTACCTTATTAACCCAATACGGTATCAGCGCCCCCATTGAAGATAATGAATATGCGCAAAAGAGTGTGGCTTATTCCAAAGATGAAGATCACGCCGACCATTTGGGCAGAGATAGCAAGCATATGAGGTTCAATCCCTTTTTTTCTTCGGTCAAGAAATTGAAGAAAGAATTATTTAAATCATCGTATGACTATGTCATAATGAAACCAAACAAAAAACTTCTTTCAGTTTTCTTCTGAAGATTGGAAAAAGAAACCCACAAATTCAATTTGTATCTTTGTTTACTTCTAAGTATTTACAACTAAATGAAATACATTAGAAGTAAACAAGATACAAATTGAATTGTGGGTTTCTTTTTCAATGTCAATAATGTTATCTTTCCCGCTGGCATCGGTCAAAGCGGGTCGGTTAACACGACTTGGTTAAATCAATATTTACCTGTGTTAGCTACATTGAGTGATGAAATGAACAGAATTGGTAAAATATGTTGCATGGCTATAATGAAAAAGAATTTATCCCTGATGCATGGAAGATTTATATATGAAAAACTTGTCAGCTAAATTTAAAAGCTTTGAGGTATTAGATGAAATGTCGTCTTTGATACACAGTCGGGAAGCTGTTGGAGAAGACGTATGTGGCATATACTAGGGTTGTGATGTAGCCGTGTGTTTCGATGAAGTATTGATTTTGACGTGTTTGTACAGTTTTTTTTTCATTGTATGTATTTGTATGGAATATTAATTCATTCCCCTTGTATTTAGCATTGGTTAAAAATATAAAATAACTATTCCGTCTGTCATTTGATTTTTCATTTAACCTCTTTCAAACTTGGTATTATACTTATAAATGAACAAAATTGAAATGTATGCCTGTGTCCTTGGGTATACTTTGGCATGGGAAAAATGGATATTAAGACTCAAAATTCTATGATAAATATATGTTTCACGTGAGGGTGAAGTCAGCTTGGCCCACCTTCGACATGGAAAAGACCCCATTTCATCTTGTGTGTGTGCGTGATTCATCATCGGATAACGTCGTCCCTGTCGGTTATTGGGGGAGATATCAAATTCTATGATAAATATATGTCTCACGTGAGGTTGAAGTCAGCTGCCAAATATCCTTTTATCATGATACTCCGAATATCTAAGCAGCTGTGTATATATAAAACAATATGTAATGGCTGAGAGAGAGAGAGAGAGAGAGAGAGAGAGAGAGAGAGAGAGAGAGAGAGAGAGAGAGAGAGAGAGAGAGAGAGAGAGAGAAGTCGATAGAGGCTATATTCAGGATGCGCATATATAAATTTAGGGTTTTTATAGAAGGAGGAGGAGGAGGAGGTAAACGTCCCGGTTACGTTGAAAACAATTAGAGGGACATGAGTCACAAAAAAGCAATCCCGATTTAACAGGTATTATTGTGGGATTTTGGTAGCTCATTACTTCTTGAAGGAATGTCACATCAAGACGTCAACTGAGTCTCTTTGGGGTCAGGGTGGGGTGGTTTTATTCCCTTAGAGTTTCGTGATGTCACGGGGGTCAGAAAAGTGGAGTCGATTTGGGGTCGGAGGTTGAAATGATGGGTTTCCCGTGGAGTTTCGTGACATCACAGGGGCATAAGAGTGGAGTCGATTTGGGGTCGGGGGTTGAAATGATGGTTTTATTCCCGTAGAGTTATGTGATGTCATGGGGGGCATAAGGGTGTAGTCGATTTGGGTCCCGTAAAGGTGCGGGTTGAAATGATGGGTTTCGTAGAGTTTTCGACGTCCCGGGGGCATAAGAGTGTAGTTGGTTTGGGGTCGGGGGTTGAAATTATGATTTTATTCCCGTAGAGTTATGTGACGTCACGGGGGGCAGAAAAGTAGAGTCGATTTGGGGTCGGGGGTAGAAATGATGGGTTTCCCGTAGAGTTTCGTGACGTCATGGGGGCATAAAAGTGGAGTCGGTTGGGGTCGGGGGTTGAAATGATGGTTTTATTCCCGTAGAGTTATGTGACGTCGCGGGGGCCAGAAAAGTAGAGTCAATTTGGGGTCAGGGGTTGAAATGGTGGTTGGTTTTATTCCTGAAGAGTTCCGTGATGTCACAGGAGGCAGAAAAGTGGAGTCAATTTGTGGTCGGGGGTTGAAATGATGGTTTTATTCCCGTAGGGTTTCGTGACGTCCCAGGTGGCCACGCCCCCATCCCTTTTAGACCTCATGGACGTGCATGAGCTCATCAATAATGTGGAGTCGATTTTGGGTCAAGGGTGGCAACACCCGCTTTTTGCACGTCATCTATGTATATGGGCTTATAAGACAAGTGGAAGTCAATTTGGGGTCAGGGTGGCAACACCCCCTTTTGCACGTTATCTACGTACATAAGCTTATAAGACAAGTGGAGTCAATTTGAGGTCAGAGGTGGGAACACCCCCTATTGCACGTCATCTACGTATATGAGCTTATAAGACAAAAAAAAAAGTGGAGTCGATTTGGGGTCAGGGGTGGCCACGCCCCCCCCCCCCTGCCCCCCGCCCCCCACAGAATAGTGGTGTCGATTTGGGGTCAGGGGTGGCCACGCCCCCGGAATAGTGGAGTCGATTTGGGGTCAGGGGTGGCCATGCCCCCTTTTGGGGGTTTGGGGGGGTTGCCTCGCACCTTTTTGGGGGTTTGGGGGGTTGCCCCGCCCCTTTTTAGGCCTCATGTACATAAATGAGCTTATCAGGAAGGGGGGAGGGGGAGGTGATTAGAAAAGTGGAGTCTATATGGGGTCTTTTCCTCTACTAAAACTTAGTTTAAATATTTGTTTCAATGATGGTTGTTAAAATCTAATCTCATTCTTGAAATTACTGTCCACGAATGTACTATTGCGCACAAAAGTCTGTTAGACATCGAGAGAGTGAACACGAATCCACTGACTGTGAAACACTGAAGCAGTTGAACAGGTAACTAATGAAATACCCAATAGATGTCACGACATAAGGGCATATGGGAACAACAAGGAAGAGTCACTGGAAGCAGGCATTTTTCTTGACCATAGAGTAAAGTCTCCATATATTAATATCATTAAGAAGTGATCGTAAAGTTTTTGTTGTGTACTTTACTGGGTTTGAGTGTAAAATGTGATGTTAAGGAAATAGGCGAAATAAATATCAGAATAAAAATTGATTAGGCAGTCAGTATTCATGAATTAGTATTTCCTACTGGTTAATATATCTTATTAACAAACAAGACTGTCCACAAGATCGATACTAAACATTTCAGCAACACTGTTTGTGGTGGTGTTCTATAATGTGCAAGCAGCCTCCAAAAAAAAAAAATTATTATAGCAGCAAATTGGCAAAATTATCAGTTCACTCACGTTATTGAGGTTGCTACCACAAGCTAAATGTAGGCGGAGCTTTTGTGACGTAAATTTTCGGAGACGGTGGCCGAGATTTGACCTGACTAGAGGTAGTCTTACTTGATCGCTGTCACGTTTATTAACTTCCAGCAGCCATGCCTTCCAGTTTGTACTGTATTTGGATGCCATAATAATAGCAAAAAGACCATTAATATGGATATTTGATATTTTAGTTCCCAAAAGAAGAAAAAACGAAGAAAAAATGGATGCTTGCTTGCAAACACGCAGACGATGTTAACTGGAAGCGTGCTCTAATTTGTTCAGTCCAATTTAAAGCAGAGGACTATGCTGATGACATGAAGTACCGACTCCTGGGAATTGAAAAACCCAAAAATCAACGTGCACTGAAGGAAGAGGCTGTGTCATCCCTTCTTTTACCTAATGGTAAGTTACAAGTTGAGCAATTTGCCAAAACCTGCATAAAACATTTCTTCGCTTCGACTCTATTTTCCTAAAATATTTTACCATCTGTGACACCTAGATTACGAAAAGTAAATTGCATTAGACTATCAAATTACAGTTCTCTGCCATTGTCTTTAAGTAACCATTAAATATATAAAAAAATATTCAGTTTTTTGTTCTTTAAGAATAGGAATTGTTGTTGTGATTTCATAAAATCTGAAATGCAACACTGTCTTTTCAGGTAGCAGTGTATCTGAAAAGGAAGAGGATAGATGTGCACGAGCCATAAAGCGAGGACTCAAGAGGACAGCCCAGGAAATGTTATGTGAAATGAAGAATTGTCATACAGAGACTAATGAAGTTTCTCCAGAAGTCTCTGTTCAAAAAATTATTGCACAGCCTGAAGAGAGTTCTGAACAAAATACAATTAAACAAGTAGAGGAAGTGGAAGAGTTAAAGAAAAAAATAGAGCATTTGGAAAAGACCAATCAAGAATTCCTGAAACTGATTAGTTTGGAAATGGAAGTGACAGAACCTTAGTTCACATTAACTGAAATAAACAACTTATTTTAACCTGTGCTAAGTACAACACAGATAAATGCTATCATAACTAATAAGCCTGTCAGTCAATGGAGCGATGAAGACATATCGTCAGCTTTCACTCTCAGAAGCATGAGCATCAAATGCTATTCAAATTTGCGAACTAAAAGATGATATCCTCTGCCATCAAAAAGTACACTGAACAAACGAGCGCAAAATCTGAAATGTGAGCAGGGTATTGCATTCGGTTTTATCACTAATGAAGGCAAAATCAGAAACAATGACGGAAATAGAAAAACTTGCCGTTATTTCATTTGATGAAATGAATATTGCTAGTAAGTGCAGTTATGACAAAGGGATGGACGTTTTGTATGAACCTCATGATAAAGTTCAAGTGGTTATGTTAAGAGGTTTGACGGGAAGCTGGAAGCAACCCATATGCTACTAATATGATAACTCAAATGTTCATAAAAACTGACTGATATTATAAATGTTGAAAAAGCTGGCTTTGCCGTTGTGGCAATTGTCCATGATCTTGGACCTAATAAATTTTGGGTTTGGAAAGAATTCGGGATTGATCCCCTTAACCCTGAGAAAGTCTTTTAAAAACCCATTTGCTGATAGGAATGTCTGCATATTTGCTGATACTCCCCATCTGATAAAGTTAATTAGGAATCATTTTCTGGACCACGGTTTTCTTATGTAAAATGGAAATAGTGTATCTGATGCCTGTGTCCGTGAAATGCTAATGAAAACCGTATCAGAGTATGCCTTAGCATATAAAATTAATGAAACACATCAATGTAAGTGGCTTACAAAGACAGCGTATAAAGTATGCTGTACAGTTACTTTCAAAGTCATGTGCTAAGGCAATGCATTTGTGATAAATTTGGAAAGCCAGAAAAGTGCTCTACAAAAAAACCAAAAAACAAAATTTAATTGCCTTTACAAATTGCAAAAAGGTGTGATAATATCTTGCCACTAAATGATTGGGCCACATAACATGCTAAAACAGTCATGACATTTCTTTTATTAAGGCACGGAGATTAAATCAACACTGTCTTGAAAGTTGTTTTGGATGCATTAGGCAGATGAGGGGTTCTCTTGATCATCCCAATGCAGTTAATTTTAAATACAGATTGTAAAAATTTTAGCTAGGTAGGGATATTCAACTTGATAGCGATAAGGTAAACTGCGATAAAGGAAATGAAAACCTTGACCCGTTATCCCATGAAATGATATCATCTGGACGTGATAGAAATGGACCTGATAAATCTTTCCATGACAGGGAACTGGCCTTAGAAATATGTATGACAAACATCATTTTTAAAGACCTGAATTTGATGTGGATCTTAATTATGACGAAATGTTCTCTGATGAAACAGAATTTGCTAAATGTCAGAAATCAGGAGACACCACGGGATCTGTTATGGAAGAAGAGTCCTTAAGATATATCGGTGGATATGCAGTGAAAAAGTTTTGTTTAAATATCCAAATATAGGGTACATAATATAAGTGAAGGAAAACTCTATGCACCATCAGACGACTTTTTTTCTAAACTAAAAATTTGTAGAGAAATTTTTACAGCAATTTATGGCAATGGTCTTAGACCAGGAACGGAATGCTTAAAAACCATGACTGCTGAAATGAAATCTGCTGTCGCTGGTGTTCCTGACGAGGTCGTGGAATTTTTTGCCAAAATATCAGTGTAATTTAGAATGCGGTATATCAACAACATTATTAACATGAGTAAAAAGAAACAGAGGACTTGCAGGAGTACAGTAAGAAAAACCCTGAAAACAACGACTTAGTTTTTCCCCTCGGGGTCCACACTTGGCTCGGTGAGAAACAAACTCAGCATATCTCAATTCCATCACCATTAAACTGTCATCTTTGTTCTGTTAATCTGTTGGGATTAAAATAATAGTTCATTTTACCAAAAACAACTTTCTTTGTGTTAATCCTTAACTCGTTGTGTAGGATTTAGTACCAAGGACAACCTTCTCTACGTTAATCCAAACCTCTTTGGTTAGGGATAAGTGACAGTCAATACATTACAGTATTTGTGTTCCCTTGAAAGGTACCTCTATACCCTATGACTTTTTGTTTAGAAGCATCAGATTATTATGAAACTGATGTATGGTCTGCCATGAGGAAAATCTGTACTTTAAGTAAAACAAAATAAAAATATTTATACCTTAAGAAGTATTTTTTGAAAACATAAACTTGCATCGTGTTACTACGTATACCTGTCAGAGTCAGTGCTGTCAGGGGAGACTGTTCGTAGCGTGACGTCATGCGCAGAGGGAGCATATTTTCTCTCGTGATGAGCCGACCTCTCCGAGTATATTTAAAGGACCTTGAGTCAGCTTAGTAATGGACGAGAGTTGAAAGGGCTTGCAGCGGTAATCCACTGTTTTACTTTCCTTCGCGGTTTTTGCCCTTATGTGTATAATAATATATATATATATATATATATATATAATATATATATATATATATATATATATATATATATATATATATATATATATATATATATAGGGTATCTCCCCATAAAATTCATGCAAACTTAAACAGCAGATAAGTCAAATGATTCTTTTCTTATTTTCAGGTCTGATCCATAAGATATATATATGATGGGGGCAAAACAAAGGAAACATTCATTAGTATATATATATTATTAATATATATATATATATATATATATATATATATATATATATATATATATATATATATATATATATAATATGAACACACACCCCTATAGCTAATCCCATGACGGGCAATGAGAAAAACGATTGAGGACCGAAGTTCTCATTCTCATTAAGATGAATTATAAGAGGAGAAGAGTGTTCGGTGGTCAGGGTTTTTATTTTGATTTCACGGCGTAGCGCGTTGGGGGTCTTTCGATATGAAGCCTTATGTAAGTAATGCTCCCCTGATCAATCTCATTAAGATTTTTCCTGTGTCATCTAGTCTTCTTTTGCTTTACTCCCTTGTGAGTTTACTTTGTCTGACAATGATTTTTTTCCCCTTCTGGAAGGATCTCGGGTTAATTTTTCACTCTTGGTTCAGGTATTCCTGATATCATTAGACGCAATCCGTATGGTCTGGTCTTTATTCTCCTTTCCGGATCGTCATGTTTACCTTATTAGTTTAGGGTTGCAACGATTAGTCTAATGTTGCCATCTGTATTTGTAACTTTTTATAATCTTTGATATGACATTTGGAAGGTAGATTCTTGAGTTTATACGGTACATTACTTCCCTTTGGTTTAGAATTCATGATTTGTTGTTATATCTATTTCACTGTATTATTTCTATCTTTGATTTAAAAATGTCTCTTGTAAGTTTATTATACAGGGATAAAGAAAAAAAATAGTAAAAAATAATTGTCTGTTCATACCATTTCAATTGCATTTACTATTCCTTTTGAACGTATCCCTTTATTGTCCTAATTATCCATTCTGAGCATCCAGGGGAAATAATCAAAGAACAAAGGAATAACTTCAAACATTTGAAATTAGACTGAATTTGGTAGCACAGAGGACCTTAATAGGAAATGAGGTCTATCGCACCTCTGGTGTGATTTTCTCTCTCTCTCTCTCTCTCTCTCTCTCTCTCTCTCTCTCTCTCTCTCTCTCTCTCTGTGTGTGTGTGTGTGTGTGTGTGTGTGTGTGTTCTTTTGTGAACCGAATGATAGTTTTCTAGGATTATCATTAAATGAACTGCTTTAAAATTTGTTACTTCCAATGTATTGGAATTAAATGGTTTCCATTTGTGCATTATAGTTATTATTTTGTGAAAATGCAATGATGATATTCTTTTGAGATTTAGGTTGTTTTTCCTTATATGTGCTTATATTATTATTTTCATTGTGCCTTTTTTATACCATTATTACTATAACTATTTTTCATATTCATGTATGTAGTTGCCATTTCAAGCGCCAACTAGTAACGCCAAACTGTTCCAGCACTATCGTCTAATTGAGTACTGAATCCTTTTGAGCTTATGTGACAGGATTCCTTGATTACTTCATTTCAGCGTGGGATAGCTTTTACACTCTATATTCGGGCAATACACACTTTCGGTTTACCCCGTGGTGAGAGAGAGAGAGAGAGAGAGAGAGAGAGAGAGAGAGAGAGAGAGAGAGAAAAGAGTAATAATCTATTGTCTTTACAGGATCGGATCTAACTTTAAAATATGAAAGCTAATAATTCATTTAATAGATAATTGATCAATAAAGCATGTTAAAATTAAGTCAAGATTACATCATAGATATAACACCGCTCTATCTAAGCAGTTTAGGGGAAAACATGAGTAAGAAACTTTCCTTGCCAAGATCAGTGCAAGAAGGCAAATGAGAATGATTAATAGTGTCGGTGAACAGCAACAAAATATTGTTTTTCTTCGGAACTGAAGTTGTGCAGGTGTGCGGCCTTTAATAGGAGATTATCGGAATTCTATATTTCACCATTTTGAAGAGAAAATAAACAGAATTTAAAGGCCTCAAATTCTTACGAATATCCTCTCAGTAACTTCGTTTTCTTTTGTTCCTCTTGCTGTCGTTATTCTTATTCTCCGGCATTCGGGCATCTATGTATGCATTAGAATGATTCCTATGGTATAAAAATCAAGCAGTGATGGTTTATTAACAATAAATTCGTCATTATCACTCCAGGCCCAAATATTTCCCATAAAGGAACCGTTGACCTTTCAACTTCTTGAGTGTCTTCCATCCAACCTTTCTTATGTGGACCCTTATTGCGGTTGTAGTACTCTTATGTTTGTCTTATCATCTTGCAATAAATTCTGTTAACCTCTCCTACGCCTGCTCTCTGTCCAGAGATTATCTGCAAACACATTTCCCTTCACCTTGCAACAATATTTTTTCATTGGCTTTGATTTTAAAAAAGAGAATAATTTCTGCTGTTGGGTTAAAATTTTATTACTGATTCTTCAGGGTCTCAGTACTCTCGCTCGTTAAGCCTCGTTAAGCAAAAAGGGAATCTCTGGGACGGATATTTTTTCTTAGCTCATAGTCGTGAATTTTATCCGACATTTTATCCACATTATGCGGAGAGAGAGAGAGAGAGAGAGAGAGAGAGAGAGAGAGAGAGAGAGAGAGAGAGAGAGAGAGAGAGAGAGGATGTCTCAACCATAATTTCATTTGTCCTTCCCGGAAATGCTGTCTTCCTGTTTCCAATGTTGTCGAGTCTGTCAGAAACTTCCAGTACCTTTCTTCCTCCTCCGTGCTAGAATTCTACGAGCAGTTCAGTGACTGTCGTAATATTTGTTGTTTTAAGTAACTAAAGAGAATTAAAAAGTTCCATGTAGCTATGAGTTATGGTCCTGTTATATACTCCACAAAATACTGAGCACGTGCCGTTGATCATCAAGATTGCAAAAACTGTATTTATTACTTAAAGAAAATAGAATCAAACAAGTGTTCGTTGGGGCATCAATATAAATTATGTTGAATGTTTATCAAATCTCCTTCGCTACCTTACTTGTACGGATTAGTCAAAACGCACAAAGAAAATAACCCTATGCGGCCTATTATCAGTACTGTTGGTTCAATTTCATATAAACTCTCGAAATATTACACTAAGATCTTGTCCCCGTTACTTGGAACCATCTCCGATTCTCATATATATAATTCGCTAGATTTAGTTGATAAATTAAACAAAATTGCTCTTTGCCCTACTGATAGATTCGTTAGTTTTGATGTATGTTCTCTTTTTACTAAAGTCCCCATAGACTCTATTTTAGAATATCTTAGTAATGAACTAACTCAGCATGAATTACCTCTACCTATAAGTCACATTATTTCACTCACGAGTTTGTGCATTTGTGATTGTAAGTTTATATTCAATGGAGAATTTTATCAACAAATATTTGGCATGGCAATGGGAAATCCTTTATCACCACTACTCTCAAACCTGTACATGGAATTCTTTGAAAAACGCTGCATACCCAATATCATTTATATTCCTGTAAAGTGATATCGTTATGTTGATGATATTTTAGCTGTTCTTCTTGTCGGTATTGATGTAAATGATTTACTCTCTAAATTAAATAACCAGGTACCATCGATTAAGTTTACTCTAGAATTAGAAAAAGACAATTGCCTCCCTTTCTTAGATGTTTTGATACATAGAGAACCATTTCAATGTAAATTCAGTATTTATAGGAAACCGACCAACAACTTAACTTATGTTCATTTCTTCTCAGGCCACCATCTTAACATAAAAATATCAGTGTTTTCCTCTATGTTTTTACAGCATTGCGCATTATCAGTCCACAATATTTGGATCAAGAAATTGAATACATAAGAAAAATAGGGAAAGATTTATGCTATCCTTCACATATATTAGATATTTGTTATAATAAAGCCCACAAAAAGTTTTATAGTGTAAGTAACACGCAGAAAGAAAATTCTAAGAACATTCTAAGTTTGCCTTATTTTAACTGATTTGAAACCATTAAATCATTGTTAAAAGCTTTTAATGTCAACCTTGTTTTTTCCTATAATAACACACTTAAAGGAATGTTAATAAAAAATAGCCCCAGAGAAAGCAACAATATAATATATAAAATTCCATGTATGGATTGTCCCTCATTTTATCTTGGACAGTCTAGCAAAGGCTTAGAAGTAAGGCTAAGCCAGCATAAATATTCTGTAAAAACTGGGCAAACATCTAATGCAATATTCATTCATTTAAGTGAAAACAACCACCGAATAAATTGGGTTGGTAGTTCAGTAATTGCAAGGTCAAGAGATGTCTTATCACGAAATCTTTTAGAATCTGCTTGAATATAACTTACTTTTCATTGTAATTTCAATTTTAGTCGTGGCCTTTTTCATTTACACCCTTGTATTTGTAACATGTTTATGAATGACCTCAAAGACATAATTACTGACTTAAATAAAAATCAGTTGCCTTAGAGTTATCTTTGTTGTAATGTATGTCTGACATGTATTGTGAATATGGTTTTGTTCGCCAAGTTCTGAATAGCTGTCACCTATAATCCTTTAATTATCTTGTCCTTGTATCTGAGATGATTGACTTAAACCTTTAATTGCACCCATTGTTTATGCTTGTTTGGGAAGGTTTCTCATCTTCCAGGTGTGTCGGATTCTAGGTGCTAATCTCTTTATAATCCCTATCTGTCAGTTATACGAATCTTCTTGTATTGTCTTTTCTCTCATTTATGTCAGTTTCTGCTCAGTAAAAGATGTTTAACGTCGAAAGGTGTCGCAGATCCTCCTTCGTTTATTTTTCCTTCGTGGCATATATCTTTATTTATGGATTTATCACACTCCTAACTTTCGTGATTCAGTTATGACATAAAAGTATATATTAGGAATATAGATAGATAATATAGCTATATAATATATATATATATGAAGAGATATATAAGAGAGATAGCTATATATAGCTAAGATTAAATAATATACGTATATAGAGATATATAAGATATAGATATATATGAGTAAGAGTGAGAGAAGACATATAGAGATAGAGAGAAGATAGAGATAGATATAGAGACAGATATACACTAGGATACTATAAGAGATATATAGAGACGATGATAATAATCCTATATACACCTATTGAGATCGATATATTTAGAATATTATATATTACGTCTTTCGAATTTATATACATATATTATTATCTATAGATATATAAAAATAAATATAATATAAGTATATTATATAAAATATATATATTATTATATATATCCATATAGATTATAATATACTATTATTATTAATTAATATTAATAGTACATATTATATATAGAGATATATAATAATATTATATATAATATAATATAGATATATAACATATATTATTATAATATATTATAATATATATATAGATATTAGATTATATATATATACATATATATTAATATATATATGATATATATATATATTATAAATAAAATATATATATATATAATATATATATATATATATATATATATATTATATATATACATATATATATATATATATAGTATATATATATCATATATATATATATATATAATATATATATATATATAGATATATATACATATATATATATATATATATATATATATATATATATATATAATATAATATATATATATATATATATATAAACATATCCCCATCTTCAGCTGAAAATAAATTTGTTTCAAAACAAAATAAATGGATGAGATACGTGGATGATATCCTAACATTTTGGGATAATAGGTGGGGCAATTTCAATGAATTCCTCTCGAAATTAAACACATTAGTGCCCAGCATCAAATTTAAAGTTGAATGGGAAACAGACAACAAAATTCCTTTTCTTGATGTTTTAATAATCAGAGATACGACAGAATACAAATTTACCATATACAGAAAACCAACGTTCTCACTTTCATACATTCACTACTTTAGCTATCATGACATTTCTATCAAAACAGGTGTAGCTAGTAACTTGTTCTTAAGAGCCTTACGAATTTGTTCCCCAGAATTCCTGGAAAAAGAATTTGAACTAATTCGCAAGCAACTTTCGTCTTTAAAATATCCTGACCATATAATTGAGAAAGCAATTCACAAAGCTAACGTAATTTTCTACCGACCCCCTAAAGACAAGACCAGAGATACACCCAACAATAAAATAATAATTCCCCACCTGGACACGATTAAGAGAATAACCAACCCCCTCGGAAAATCGAACCCTTTTGTATTTACTTACCCAAACACCTTAGCCAAATCCCTGATTAACGTCCAACAAAAGACATCTCCAAAGGACTCTGGGGTATACGAAATCCCATGCCAGGACTGTGACCAATCTTACATCGGATTTACAGGTAAATCCCTTCCCCAGAGATTAATACAACACAAACGGTCAGTTAGGTATGGACAACAGAACTCGGCTATTTTCAACCATATAAATGAACATAACCATAGAATAAACTGGAATTTGTCACGTGTAATTTATAGCAGCAACTGCCGGTACAAGAGTCAAATGATGGAATCGGCCTTAATAAAAGAGAGGCAGGTAATGAACATCTCAAAAGGAGGATGGATTTCGGACACGATCGACAACGTCTTCATTCAACCAACCCTTAAGAAGATTAAAGGAAGATTATCAGCGGGGGTGACTTAAAATGGCTTGTTTGTGGATGGACCTCTTGGTATAAATACCACCTTTTCTGTAAACTTTTCTCATTCATCTACCTGAAGAGGGAGACAGCAGTCTCTGAAATATAGTACTTTTTCTCTATTTTGGTGTTTTTATGGGCTCCTTTTATTAGATATATATACATATATATATATATATATATATATATATATATATATATAATATATATATATATATATATATATATGAGTTAAATATCAGTTCTCGGGCATGAAAACATTAAATTGCACTGATAGAATATTTGGGATAGATTTTCGCTGACTTCAGCTGAAAATCTAAAGCAAGTTTTTCTTATGCTGTGTGGTTGTCCTTTGGTAGATAAACCTTTTTTTTTATTTCTATATTTCATTGTGTTGAATCCGTTGTATATGTAACAAAGTCTTTGGAGATAAAGGATAGGTTTAAATATATGTCCAAAGCAGCTAAATAAAATATAATCAGCCATATTGTGCAGATCTTCTTGAGAATTTTAATCGGATGATAAACTGCAGGACGTTCAACTAATGATAACAGCCACTCTCCATTTCCACCTTCATTGATCTGAAGCTTTTGGATTTGGGTTTAAACACTATCCCCATCTTCAGCTGAAAATAAATTTGTTTCAAAACAAAATAAATGCAAAGGGCAATTATATATATATATTCATATATATAGATAATATATTATAATAATATTTAATATTTATAATAGATAATATTAATATATATATAATATATATAATATAATATAATATATATATACTAATATATATTATTTAATTATAGATATATATGATATATCCTATATAGATAGAATATATATATGATATATATATAATTATATAATATATATTATATGTGTTGTGTGGTGTGTGTGTGTGTGTGTGTGTGTGTAGGGGAAGTGCTACAGATTTAAGGTAGCAAAAATTGGCCTAAGGGGTGCAACTGGAATTTGTGTTGACAATGAGATATAATTATATAATTAGTTTGCTTCGCACAAGGATTGTTAGCTATCTGGTTTACCTTAAAGTTTTTATCATCTTCGGAAAATAAATTGACGTGTCCCTATACGTATTCATTCTTGGTAGGGACACTTATAACTTCTTTTCCACCTTTTGTTTTTGGGTGCTCGGGCCGAGACAAACTATTATGCACTTTTATTTCTTTGCAATTCTATTTGGCATTAGGGGAATTTGACGTAAGTTCGATATTGTCACTGGATCCCGATCAACACTTCACACTGTCTGATGATGTAGTCGCCTCCTTCACACTTCATCCCCCTTCTCACTTTTCTCACCCACTCTCTACTTTCTTCTCTCTCACTCTCTGCTTTCTTCTCTCACACTGCCTAATTCTGTTCCCTTTCCTATGTCAAGCCTTCATATTTCGGATGTCATCTTCTTGGCACTGCCCTTGGGTTCTTGATTTTGACTCTGGGTGTGAAATCTTCTGAAAGAACCCTTACGCTTGAGTGGCTATTGCCCTTTCTTCAAAGCGTCTTCCTGTAGTAATTGGTAAGCTTCACATTGGGAAATGCCTCCTTGTCCGTGCCCAGGCTCTTGAGGGTATGTCTTCATTAGGCATTGGTTAAAAAGGATTCGCAGGTCATCCTTGTGGGCTGGCACTGTTGAACTGATTGGTTAAAACCAGAGGCCTATCCTTGGAAAGGGTGGAGTTAAGATTTTTACACATTCCCCCTTTTGAACAAAGAAGCATTGAGCTTTCCTTAGTAATATTAAGCAGAAGGCCCTTGAGATGGTCTAACCTAAATTCATTCTCGGCGCTCGAAAGTGTCAGAACATGTCAGGAGAGCCGTAGTGTCGATTATTTTTCTGTAGTGGAGGTGACATAGGTCTTAGGGAGATCGAAACTATGTTCCGAGGTCTCAAATTTCTTGCGGCATCTGGGTTTCAAGCTTGAGTGAGAAAGGTGACCATTATCTCGTTCTTTTTTCTATTCCCTCTTTTCTTATTATTCGTGCCTTTTCTAAATCTTTATATGCTACTGCATTCTGATAATAATTCCTTGATCCTATAATATATATATATATATATATATATATATATATATATATATATATATATATATATATATATATATATATATATATATATGACTGGTAAAAATGTTCTGTAACAACAGAATTCCATCTAATAAAAGGAGCCCATAAAAACACCAAAATATAGAGAGGAAAGTACTATATTTCAGAGACTGCTGTCTCTCTCTTCAGGTATATGAATGAGAAAAGTTTACAGAAAAGGGGTGGTATTTATACCAAGAGATCCGTCCACAAGTAAGCCAATTTAGGTCACCCCCGCTGATAATCTTCCTTTAATCTTCTTAAGCGTTGGTTGAATAAACACTTCGTCGACGACATCCGAAATCCATGCTCCTTTTGAGATGTTCATTACCTGCTTCTCTTTTATTAAGGCCGATTTCATCATTTGACTCTTGTACCGGCAGTTGCTGCTATAAATTACACGTGACAAATTCCAGTTTATTCTATGGTTATGTTCATTTATATGGTTGAAAATAGCCGAGTTCTGTTGTCCATACCTAACTGACCGTTTGTGTTGTATTAATCTCTGGGGAAGTGATTTACCTGTAAATCCCATGTAAGATTGGTCACAGTCTTGGCAAGGGATCTCATAGACCCCAGAGTCCTTGGGAGATGTCTTTTGTTGGACGTTAATCAGGGATTTGGCTAAGGTGTTTGGGTAGGTAAATGCAAAAGGGTTGGATTTCCCAAGGGTGTGCGTTACTCTTTTAATCGTCTCCATGTGAGGAATTTTTATTTTATTGTTGGGTGTGTCTCTGGTCTTGTCTTAGGGGGTCGGTAGAAAATTACGTTTGCTTTTTGAATTGCTTTCTCAATTAAATGGTCAGGATACTTTAAAGATGAAAGTTGCTTGCGAATTAGTTCAAATTCTTTATACATATATATACATATATGTATATATATAATATATATATATACAATATGTAATATAATTATATATATAGATTATATATATATATATATATATAGTCGATATACATACATTAAATACATACAAATACATGTATATATATATATATATATACATATATGTATAGAGATATATATAATAACATACATGTACATACCTTACATGAATATATATATATATACCATTTATATATATTATATATATTAGTTCTATATACATACATAAATACAATACAATACATACATATAATATAATATAATACTATATTATTAGATCATATATAATATTATATATATATATAAATATATATATATAATATTATCTATATAATATAATATATAAAAAATATTATAGTTTATACAACATACATACATACATACATATTATATTATAATATATATATTATATAATAGAATATATGATATATATTATATATATATATATATATATATAATAAAATATTTATATATATTATATATATATATATTATACATATATAAAATTATATATATATAATATATATATTTAATATATATATATATTATATATATTATATATATATTGTATTAATTATATATATATATTTATATAATGATATATATATATATATATATATATATATATATATATATATATATATATACAAACACTATTTTAGACCGTACCCAGTCTTCTCCATCCTTTGTGCACGCGTACGCTCTTCGAACTTCATTTGGGATTTTATGCTTTTAGCGAAATTGAAGGGGAAAATCAAATGGGGACGACAAACAAGGGGAAAATATGAGAATCAGGTCTCTAGAAAACCAGATAGATTAAGACGCTGTAACCAAGAAAATGCCTTGAGTCCCTGCTAGATTTAGTCAGGTAGGATTCTCATCACGTAAAGAAAGAAAAAATTAACAACATATATATATATATATATATATATATATATATATATATATATATATATATATATATATATATATATATATATATATATATATATATATATATATATATATATATATATATATATATATATATATATATATATAATATATATATAGATTGAAGGAAGTCTGAACGACTGAGAAACAGGGTAAACTATTTTTCTGATTCGAAAAACTTAACCGGTTCATTCTATGAAATTAGTTAACAAAAATGAAAAGGAAAACAGAAGACTTTGGCGGAGGAAATGAAGTTGAGAGAGAGAGAGAGAGAGAGAGAGAGAGAGAGATATGCAAATTCCTGTTGAAATACCAAGAGGTTAGACCATTTATTTAGGCAGGAAGAGACTGTCCATCCCAGGAGATTTCTCATCCGTTTCACTTCATACCAGAATAGCTTTAGAAAGCAGGTGTGAGGAAGCTCAGAAGTGCTGAACAGATAGTTCTTCATTTACAAGAAACACTGAAAAGCCGTAAAATTATGCTCGTATGTAGAAAGAACAAGTTTATTGTGACCTCAGGAAATATATTTCTGGAATAATTGTTACAGGTTACTTAATTAATGGTACAGAAAGACGTATTTATTTTTGCTGGCATTCATGCTTTTCGTAGCCTTGATTGATTTAGTGTGGTCCTATTCATCTTTGTCCTGTCAGGACTCTCCATCTATGGGCATTCTATTTAATCATTAAGACAAAATTGTAGGCTTAACAATCTCTTCCATTTTGCTTACATATTCGTCTCTTATAAGCAAGGAATTTAAAAAAAGGGGGATATAGAGGACAGGAGATGATTCCACATTCTGGAGGGGAATGTTTTGAAGGACTGATCATGCCGGTTGATCCTCGACTTCTTGACTTCCTCGTATTTTACTTATTTGTTATACAAGAGAAGTCCACAAGGGTTAGGAATGATGTAAGTTTTTTACAAGAATCATTACTGACAGCGTGTTCCAAAGCTCGTATTAGAGTGGTATGGGTAAAATAGACAGAAAACTTACTTTTCCAGTTTTCATTCTCTCGGATTGTACATTTCTCGAAAGAAAACAAATTTATCGAAAGTAAAATTCTCTCATACATGACACAAATGTTTCAAAATAGATGTTTAATTAACTCTCGGAAAGAAGACATAGAACTTTACAAACAAAAGCGAAAATGACTGGTGAAGGAAATTACATTTACATTATTTTACCAGCAACACAGCTGATCGTTTTGCCAAAGTCTCCCTAATTACCATCAGTCCTTTTAATCTAACAGAAACGCGGCGGTGGCTCCAACTGCCTGGATTCTTTATGTGGAAGTAACGCTGTGACATTTTTCCATGTTCGATTTACCTGTTCATGAGGATCTTTTCAATTACCTGCCTAATCAGTCCTCTTTCTGTATACCTTCTCTGATAAAAGAGGGAGAAGAGTGTTGGAGCTGCCAGTTCAATTTAGATGGTTAAAACTCATTTTTAAATGTTACTGTGCAGGAAAATAATGACAAAACTTACCTTCAGTTCTTGTCATTTGTGTACGAATAACGGGAAAAATAGAGTTCTAGGTTTATTCAGTAACTTTTATCAAAGAAGCTTGAATATCGATGTCAAATTCAATAGTTGTAATTTATTTCTTTTTTGTATGCCATTCAAAATTTGTTCTCCCAAGAACTCTGCTTCTAATTCTTTGCCTGAAAATTCACACACATCAACGTTTTTGTAGCTGCGAAGATTTGACGAAAAAAAAAATTCTTTGACAGCTCTTGAATGTTTACATGAACACATTTCACCGGATGTCGACCTGAACATGTACTACCGTACGATTCCGATGGAATAATAGAAACCAAATATATGACATAGCTAAAAAAAAAAAAAAAAAGAATAATCAGTGATATCAGGAGAGAGTTACGAATACAAGCTCAAAATTTACCTGCAATATTACATGCAAAATTTTGCACGGTTGTTTAGGTATTTCTATCAGTGTTATTTTTTTTAGAAGCAACACATGAGGATTTTCATCTGTAAGTTCTGATAGTCAAACAAATTATTATTGCAGAAGTTAATCGGTGAAATACCTATTCCAAATGAACGCTTAACAACAGCAAATTAAATAGTTCTACCAAAGCGTAGGCAAATAACACTAATATTTTACACAAAGACACCGATACCCAGAAAGGTCGGTTGTGGATGGAATCTCTATATTAAAATCCCTTTGTACCCTTTTATGAGCTGCTAGTGAATTAGGAAATGGTAGTGAGTCGACTTTTGTAAACGCTGTCATGATAGAAAGCAAAGAAGAGCATGATGCTAGCAGCCCCATATCAAATACTTTTGAGGAACCAGAAAGCTAACACACACACACACACTATATATATATATATATATATATATATATATATATATATATATATATGTATATATATTATATAGATGTATATATATATATATATATATATATAATCATATATATATATATATATATATATATATATATATATGTGTAGTATATATATATAGATATATATATATATATATATATATATATATATATATATATAATATATATATATATATATATATATCTATATATATAGATTATATATATCTATATATATTTATATATATATATATATATATATATATATATATATATATATATAGATAGATATATTATAGATATATAGATAATAGATACCATATCGATATATATATATGATATAGATCTATATATATATATCTACTATCTATATATATATATATATGAAATATCATATATATAGCTATATACTATATCTAGATCATATTTAAGATCTATTATCTCTCTATCTCTTCTATATATTATATATATTATATCTATATTCTATACTCTATATATATTATATATTATATTATATTATATAATATACATAAATATATATATATCTATATATAATAGAATCTATTACATATATAAAATATACATATATATTATATTATAGTATATAATAATATTAGATAAATTATATAAGTATATTATATAGATATATAGATTATATATATTATATATATATATATATATATATTATATAGTATATATATATTATATATATAATTGATATCTATAAATAAAATATATACAACAAATAGATATATATATATATATATATATATATATATATATATATATATATATATATATATATATATATATATATTATATATATATATATATATATATATATATATATATATATATCGATATATATATATATATATATATATATATATATATATATATATATATATATATGAAACATTCTCCTAAACCTATTACTTTACCTACTGTACTAACTCGTATAAAATTAAATAATTGGTCATTAAAATAGGTTTACAGTGAATTTTATTTTATTTATTTTAGCCTTAAAAAATGAAATATGAAAATTGTTTCTGCTTTTTAAGGTATTAAAACCGTTAAGTACAGAGATAATTCCATACAAGAGGCTAGTGATCCTTTGTTCTTAGGGGATCGACATACTACTAATGATTCTTAGGTGTAGGTGTATGAGACTGTTGAAGATTGGAAGAAATTAAAATACGTCTCTCGTTAAACTTGTGTTATAGTTGATGCATTAAGGTGTGAATTTATAATTTTTTCTTTCGTCGTCTTTAATAATGGGTAGCTTAACTCACAGCAGGGTTCATGATGTGCTGGTGATGATCCTTTCCATTATGTAGGTTTCTTACATTTTCGTACCTGTTGATTATCATTAATATAAGTTATCCATTGGGCAAATACCTCACAAGTAATGCCATCAAAGATCTAATTAGACGGTGCCATTCAGTGTAAGAGGTTTTGTGCTGAAAGAATGCCTAGTAATTTACTAAATATATTTGTATAAGGGTTAGCAACTTGTCATAGACAAGTAATTGCAGGGAAGAATTCAACTTCCTTTACGTGAAAGCGACGAACTTCATCGCAATTGGTCCAGATTTTGTTAAATCTGGACGCAAGAAACATTTTTCAATAAATAACAGTTATATATTCATAAAGGGATGACAAACCAGGAATAAAATCTTTAATCGAGCGTTTAATTCTCTATTCAGAATAAGAATTCAAGAAATTCTACTAAAATCTTATTGAAATTTTCAGGCATTGTTGTACTGAGCGAGTGAATATTATTCCAAATGTAGCCGCTGGAATTCCTAGACAAGGCAAAAGGCTGAGATGGAAAGTCATAATGTGCTTCACTTGATGTTTTAAATCTTTTCACGTTATCTTTTCCCATGATATAACCCGTAACTTTGGCACTCCAATTAGAAGGCAGTTTAGACCACTGGAATATCTCCTCTAACAATCTATATAAGACGGAAGAGGTCTTGTAAGAAGGCGTTGCTTCCTCAGTGCTGTCCTGATTTTCACTTCCGCCTTCCTCAAAGAGAATGAAATTGGTGTATTTGTCGTAGCTGTTGATGACGCCATTCCTTTGGACGTGCCAAGTGGTGGACCGGCCACTGTCCTTTTGTGTGGTGTGGAGGGTTTCGTTCTCACTCATCTTACCGCTTTCGCTGGATTTGAATTCCAGTTGACCCTTTCCAGATCCGTCGGTACTGGACAACGTGATGAGAGTAGCGTTCATCAGTAATACCTTACTGTTTATTTTCTTTGTCCACTGTGCCATTTTCTTGTTTCCGGTAAATTGTACGTTGTAGTATGTTGGAACTATAAGAGTAATGTTATCTGATGTAACATTGAACTTCTCAATGGTATACGCAGAAACGCTGGCATTATTGCCAACAACTTCCCACAAAGAGTATCCGAATCGATTCCAGTTGCCAAAGGCAGAGCCGTTAAAGGCTCCTGTCTCATTCGAACGAACGTCGTAATGGGACATGTCATTGTTCTCCAGCCATTCCGCTATGTCGAGTTCGTTCCCCGCATTTTGCCAGTCCTAGTCGAAGAGGAAAAATAGATCATTGTAAAAAATTAAATAAATTGGCTCTAAATTTGTTGAGTTCATAGATGAGGTATAAATACTTTCAAATAAAATCTTCAAGTCTAAGTTCCCCATTGGCGTCACACGTATGCTGTCCATGTACAGAATTAGTTTGTTTTCTTGGTGGACATTGTTTTTTTATTTATTTATTTATTATTATTATTTTTTTTTTTTGGTGGAGGGGGGAGTAGGGAGGTAGACAGATGTTTGGACCTTGTTTCAGTTTTTTTTTCTTTTTTACTAAAAGTAAGTTGCCTTTACATTAATTTTTTTTCCGGTAGCTTGTATTGCTGACATCATAACAAGGTCAGCTTTCGGAATGGCACGTCTCTGAATAGAAGTGGGCAAAGTATGCGAAATAATAAAGACGTCTCCAGGAAAAGGGAACAAATAAAAATCATATATGATTCATGAACAGACTTATGTTCCCGAAAAAAGTAAAATTTGCCGGCAAACTGAATATGTAAATAGCTGTTATTATGTGGTCGCAAGCATTCTATATAATGACAATGATATTTTTACATCTCTAAATGGTCTTCATTGAATAAGATGAATATTTTAAGAAAACTCGTATCAGTACCAATATATATTAGAGAACTCGCGGCCATTTTAAGATTTTACCTTGAGGTATAGATCATCTTTATCGTGGAATTGATTGTCTGCATAACCTGAAAATGAGGAAAAACAATGTTCATAAATATTATTTTGATTAGTTGACGGTCAAGTGACCGGAAAGAGGAAAATTTTATATAATATTTATATAGTATAGTTTTTTAAACATATATATATATATATATATATATATATATATATATATATATATATATATATATATATATATATATATATATACTGGCTTACCAATCCAGCCCTACCCAAGAAAACTCTTGAATGACAACTGATAAACTCTCTCTCTCTTTCCTGTTAAGATAGTTTCTTCAATTACATTGCCCGGCATTTCTTACATTTTATATATCACCACTTCTCACCCCCATTCCTACTGGGGATGAACTTGGACTTGAAGGCCATTGGGAATGGTTCTATTCATCCCAGCATCATCATGGCTATGGATTCGACACACATCTATCATTTTTTACATTTTATTTTTTACCCCTTCTCATCGACTATCCCCACCCCCCACCCAAGTACCCTCCACCATTTCCTATCAAGGCTGAACTTGGACTTGAGGGGCATCTGGAGTGTCACTATTCATCTCAGCGACCTTGAAAACTGTGAATTAGACGCTAGTATCTGTAGTTTTCGGTTATTTTTACATGTCAATATCTTCCCACCCTACGTTCCTATATCAGGGCTGAACTTAGATTTAAAGGACATCAGGAGTGTCACTATTCATCTCACTGACCTTGAAAACTATAAATTAGACATTAGAATCTGCCATTTTTTGGTTATTTTTACATGCCATTTTCTTTTCACCCCTTTCACCAGCCCTTCCTACCAGAGCTTATCCTAGACTTAAAGGGCATTGAGAGAAACAATATTCATTTCAGTGACCTCAAAAACAATGTATCAGACACTAATATCTATAGTTTTTGGTTATTTTTATATCAACCCCTCCCACTCCTCAACCCCCTTCTTATCGGGGCTGAGCGTGGACTTAACGGGCATCTTGACTGTCACTATTCATCTCAGCAACCTTGAAAACTATGGGTTAGACACTAATATCTGACGTTTTCAGTTATTTTTACATGTCACTCCTTTCCCACTACCTTCTCACCCCCTCCCTACTCTACTGGGGTTGAACTTGAAATTGAAAGGCAATAGGAGTATCACTATTCATCTTAGCAACCTCAAACACTATGGCTGAGACAGGTAATTTCTGTCATTTTCGGTTATTTGTACATGTCATCCCTTCCCATCCCTCTCATCACCACCTAGTTTCGTGCCTGAAACTGGACTTAAAGGGCATCGGGAATGTCGTTATCCATCTCAGAGACCTCAAAAACTATGTATTAGACACTATTAGTATCTGTTGTTTTCAGTTACTTTTACAGACATAATATTAATGGTTTAAAAGCATAAATGAAGACATATAATTGTAAATCACTTTAGTAAATAATATTGCTTTAATAGCAGTATTTATGAAAATGCATTTTATTTATGATGAGCTAAATTCCAAATCACATTTACAGTATTGAAAATTATTCGGGAATCAAACAAGGAAATTGGAATGACTCTTAGGGGAAAATAGAAAAAATAAAACCAGAGGAAAGAATATAGGACACGAGGCCAGCAATTATGAAGTCTCCATTATCTTATCATGTCAGTTTACCCCTAAGATATTGGACATACTGTTGACCAATAGGTTGCCCAGTGCATGTTATTAAAGTATTCAAGCTTAATGATAAACGAAAAACCAGACCTCATATAACAATTAAGTTGTAAATAGGTGATAAATTATACTGCATACAAATCAGTTCTTTAAAACTTAAAAATTATTATAAGGAAATTATGTTTAACCTACTTATTCACGAGGAACTTTCGCACAGAATGATACAGTGACTCCTATATTATTATCTGTATACCAAAGTGTTAGGAAAAATGGTCTTTCTTTGTTACCCAGTGAACTATGGTGTTTGATTCTTATCAATTATTGTCTGATAAACGTTCCACTTAGACGAAAGAAGATATTTCTTTTCCCAGAGGTATAAGCTAGTTTCCCATGATTTCAAGTAGTTTTCCCAAATATCTGAAAAGCATTCAGACTTAACTCGTATTACTACTTTCATATTCTATATTTTTTCCGTTCTTTTCCGGACAGTATCCACTTATTGCCCAACTGAGGTAACAAGCGTAACAATTCCCCCATAATAAGAAATGGTTTTATCATTCCAATGAAATTTATATTGTCTTGGAAACTGCTACCTCCTTTGCTTCACCAGGTTGTGATTAATTTTTTCCAGTATTGCACTTACACTTATTACAGAAGCATTTGCAATTCAATTCAAATGTACAGTTGCATTTCAATTGCAGTCTACATAGGTAAAATAGAAATGTAAATTTTCCTTATGTGGCATACCATTAAGTGCTATATATATGAATAATATATATATAATATATATATATATATATATATATATATATATATATATATATCTATATATATATATATATGTATATATATATATATATATATATATATATATATATATATATATATATATATATATATATATATATATATATATATATCATATATCTATATATATAATTACTTCCAAATCAAGTGTATTCTCCAGATACTGAACAGAGGGGGTGGGGATATATATATATATATATATATATATATATATATATATATATATATATATATATATATAATATCTATATACTATATATATATATTTATATATATATATATATGTATATATATAGATACACACGCACACACACATATATATATATATATATATATATATATATATATATATATATATATATATATATATATATATATATATATCTAATAAAAGGAGCCCATAAAAACACCAAAATAGAGAAAAAGTACTATATTTCAGAGACTGCTGTCTCCCTCTTCAGGTAGATGAATGAGAAAAGTTTAAGCCTTGATGTAGATTCCCTGTTCACTAAAGTACCAGTACAGGACGTTCTTCAGTTTTTAAGGGTAAAATTATCCCCCTATTCAGATCATTTCCCATTGGCGCTTGACAAAATAATAAAGCTAGTTGAATTATGTGCATCTAATAACGTATTTTCATTCGGGGAATCATTCTACAAGCAAAAATTCGGGTGTAGTATGGGTAGTCCTTTAAGTCCTGTTCTAGCCAATCTGTACATGGAATACTTTGAAACTACAGTAATACAATAAAACCCAAAAACATGCTGTGGATGAGATACGTGGATGATATCCTAACCTTTTGGGATAATAGGTGGGGCAATTTCAATGAATTCCTCTCGAAATTAAACACATTAGTGCCCAGCATCAAATTTAAAGTTGAATGGGAAACAGACAACAAAATTCCTTTTCTTGATGTTTTAATAATCAGAGATACGACAGAATACAAATTTACCATATACAGAAAACCAACGTTCTCACTTTCATACATTCACTACTTTAGCTATCATGACATTACTATCAAAATAGGTGTAGCTAGTAACTTGTTCTTAAGAGCCTTACAAATTTGTTCCCCAGAATTCCTGGAAAAAGAATTTGAACTAATTCGCAAGCAACTTTCGTCTTTAAAATATCCTGACCATATAATTGAGAAAGCAATTCACAAAGCAAACGTAATTTTCTACCGACCCCCTAAAGACAAGACCAGAGATACACCCAACAATAAAATAATAATTCCCCACCTGGACACGATTAAGAGAATAACCAACCCCCTCGGAAAATCGAACCCTTTTGTATTTACTTACCCAAACACCTTAGCCAAATCCCTGATTAACGTCAAACAAAAGACATCTCCAAAGGACTCTGGGGTATACGAAATCCCATGCCAGGACTGTGACCAATCTTACATCGGATTTACAGGTAAATCCCTTCCCCAGAGATTAATACAACACAAACGGTCAGTTAGGTATGGACAACAGAACTCGGCTATTTTCAACCATATAAATGAACATAACCATAGAATAAACTGGAATTTGTCACGTGTAATTTATAGCAGCAACTGCCGGTACAAGAGTCAAATGATGGAATCGGCCTTAATAAAAGAGAGGCAGGTAATGAACATCTCAAAAGGAGGATGGATTTCGGACACGATCGACAACGTCTTCATTCAACCAACCCTTAAGAAGATTAAAGGAAGATTATCAGCGGGGGTGACTTAAAATGGCTTGTTTGTGGATGGACCTCATGGTATAAATACCACCTTTTCTGTAAACTTTTCTCATTCATCTACCTGAAGAGGGAGACAGCAGTCTCTGAAATATAGTACTTTTTCTCTATTTTGGTGTTTTTATGGGCTCCTTTTATTAGATGGAATTCTGTTGTTACAGAACATTTTTACCAGTCATATATATATATATATATATATATATATATATATATATATATATATATATATATATATATATATATATATATAATATATATATATATATATATATATATATATATATATATATATATATATAAGTCATATCACTTTTCCGTGATTCATATACATATATCGAGCTACAATGTCCTTTACTATCTAATTCGCTCTACCTCGGAATTAATATATTTTCATATATGCTTAACCGAAGGGGAATTTTTTCTCGATAATAGACTTGCCTGGATCGGGGGCGAACCCAGGATCCTTTCAAATCCAGGAACGTCAGTGAAGCTTTTACCTACTACACTACCTACTGGTAGTAGGTAAAAGCTTCACTGACGTTCCTGGATTTGAAAGGATCCTGGGTTCGCGCCCCGATCCAGGCAAGTCTATTATCGAGAAAAAATTCCCCTTCGGTTAAGCATATATGAAAATATATTAATTCCGAGGTAGAGCGAATTAGATATTAAAGGACATTGTAGTTCGATATATGTATATATACACACACAATTACTTCCAAATTAAGTGTATTCTCCAGATACTGAACAGAGGGGATATATGCATGCATCATGCATCAATCCGAATGGAATCTCCCATCCTTCAAAGATAGGCCCTATTCAGTACATACTGATCAAAGACTTCAAGCATTTGATCAGAAACCTCTCCATCTCCATGAAAAGTATTCATCACACACCAGTCAAAGGGAAAAACACATCTATGAAAACGCTTTTGTCTAGGTCAGATGAAAAAGAATGGGAACATTATAGAAAATTAACTTTCTCCATTCTCTCCAGTAACTGCAAGCTGACATTTTTCAAAGAGCAGTATCCTTCCTACCTGCATTTCCTTATCATCATGATTACTGTCACTGTCACTCATTCATCATAGATGTAGGCCTAGTCCTGACTCCTGATTGAACAATTCCATGACTAGGCTGCAGGACAGATTGCGCTAGAATTCAACTATCACAAGTAAATGTTACCAAGCAACATTTACACTACTTTTTGGATACTTAAAGCAAATAATTAAAATTAGATTACAATGAACTCTGTTTACTGTTCACAGGTTAAACTAGTTGAAGGGACCGTAATGTTACATTTTTCAATAAACTGCAAGAAAAAAAATCATCATTAAAAGATTAGCAATCACGAGAGAAATGTTAAGAAAAAACATTTATTTTAAAAATTCACCACACCGACACACGAAGCCTTAAAATTTATATGTTTATAGAATATTTTCTGCTTGGAATGACTTTTTCTTTCATTTCTTGGAATATTTGCATAAACTCTTGTTACACCCTGTATTGGATGTGGTTTGTTTTTTCTGTTACCTGCGTGTGTATAACCTAAAAAGAGTGAATGATTAACTTAGTATTCGTGGAAATTAAATACGTTGAAATGCTTTGAAATTACGAAGGAATTATTCTATAAGATAGCACTGAAGGACGAAGGCATAGAAGTAATTTAAAAGTTACAGGAAAAGTCCCAGAGATTATTGGACAAACGCTCACCAGAGTTGTTACTTATTAAACATGGTGAAATGGTTTGTAAATTATTATATTAAGAGTGAATTTTAATGTTTAATCAGAAGAGTATGCGTGGTCAAGAAAAAAGAATTTTTTCATTCTTCTGAACTTTTAGAAGTTGTAAGTATATAATTGTTAATGCAGAAAAAAAACAAAAAAAAATCCTAAAGTTTCATAACCAATAACAGGTTTATGTGCTGTAAACTTATCTGTTATTTTTCTGGTAGAATACCGCCCATGAACAAATCTTACCTGACTTTATGACGACAAATCCTTTGATAGCAACAAGACCGGCAAAAACAACAAGATAGTTCACTACTTGGCTCTCCATGGTAAGAGGCACAGCAGTAAAATAAACAGTAAGCTTCAATAGTGGTATGTTCCCTATGTGACAGATGTACTAGGTAATGAGAATAAATGTTACGAGTGTAAAGATAGCGAGAGATAATAGAAGCCTAATCTTATCTATTCAATTTTGCATAGATAAAGTAAATTTCTGTTCCTCGTCCGTAATGTCGTCTGAATTTTAGTTTTTAATAACTGACTTCACGTTCATTGAATTTGGTTGAAGCGCAAATTACAAGTACCTGGATTTGTAATGGTCACAATAATTTCTTCACGATTTCGTCAGGAAATGGATAGATTCCAGAGATAATCGAACCCACACACGATACGTCACCCGGCGTGAGGTTGAGCTTGTACAGGTTCGTTTTACATATACCACACGCGTGAGTTAATATGTATGTGCCTGGTAAGCAAGTGTATGTGTGTGTGAGAGAGGAGAGAGAGAGAGAGAGAGAGAGAGAGAGAGAGAGAATCACATGGAACTGTGACATTACGATGGGTTGTTACGTTTAGCTTAATATGTTATATAGATGCTGTATTATAGATAACCACAGTAACCTCTTATCGTCTGGATTTCCCCAGACGTTTTTGATACTTTTATCACAACAGACTTTGAATCTAGTCAGGAATTAACGGAAAAGCAAAGCGGCCAAATTGGTACTTCAGTCTTACTACCGCGCATGAGTAGAAGAGAAAGCATTATTTAGCAATGCTCGGCTTTCACAAAATAAAAGTGAAATACTACGCCGCTTTTAAATTGGTATAGATATTTTTACAGTGCAAGTGAAAAGTGTTATAGGATGGCTGTAGGTTTAGTTAAAGTTGACATTTCTAGTCGAACGAGACCAAGCGTATAGCGAGTTAGCGACCATTCTTCGGTTACAAATGGGAGGACTGGCTGCTGTTGCCAGATAAGAACTAGACAAAGGGGAGTCTTTATCAGATTCTTGTTTTAGTAATGTAAACTAAAGAAAATACTAATCAAAAGTGGAAAAACAAGTTACCGATTTTAACCGAAGGTTTGGACGTGATTTCCTGGTGACATTCTGGAATTAGTTTTCAATATTGATATATTGATGTATCAAGAAATCGTTGAAAAATAACTGAGTGAGTCATTGTAATGCAGAACCTTCATGAAGCTCTTCATTGTTGTTGTAATCATACAAGTATAGCTTCCTTAATATAGTTATTAAGTGCATTTGGTTTAGCTGTACAACACTAATAACCGTCATTAAAATCTGGCATCTTGCCTTGACCTAGACCTAGAACGGCGTCATTCGTTGGTTTGGGGGTTCATTTGAAGGGGTTCCCCAGATGGCCACAACTATAGTGTCTCGACCAAATGAGAATAAGAAAAACGTGAATGAAATTCGCTAATGTGTAATGCAAATAGGAACACACAAACACACATATATATGTGAGGTTGTAGTCCACAGGGGAAAGGAAAAGCAGAAATTCCTTTTAGCTCAACAGTTTCGGCCTCCACTGGCCCTTATCGAGAGCTGTTTATTAACTAGCGCACAAAGTTTACAGTACATTCAAAGTAAAATATAAGAAACAGAAAAATAAATTAAGCAGTTAGATAAACATTGGTCATTGAAATACAGGAAAATAAGTTACTGTAACAACCTATTTAAAATTATTTACAACCAGTTCAAAGGTTTCAAAACACAAAAATACCTGTTAAAACCATTCATCTAACAATTAAAATATGTTCTTAGCGAAAGGACAATATTGCTTAGTTTGCGTGTGTGTGTGTGTGTGTGTGTGTGTGTGTGTGAACTTTAGAAGTACCTTTCATCACACCAAACCTATCGTATTCTGAGACATGAATGAAGTGTTAAAGTACGTTGCCCTTACTTTTATTACAAAGTTAGCGGAAACTTTGGTAACCTTCAGAGAGATGCTAGAGCGGAAACATGTCTGGACATAGAATTTAAATATGTTGCCTCGTCCTAATTCATAGTTTGGCGCTTTGTTGTTTTGAGTGAAAAGGACGATATGTATGAAAGTTTTTTTTTTTTTTTTATTGATGATGATCATTTCTTTTACTTCTATCACCGTGCTATATTTTCAATCTGATTATGTCTAGCTGTTGGTATTCATATGAGCTCTTTAACAAGGAACATCGTTGTTACACAAAAACTGCTAAGCAAATAAATGGTAAAGTCCATCGTGCTTTGAAAATAGACTTACTATAGTAAAATACAACCCACCACAAATAAAACAAAAACCTACACAGAAGTTCCAGCATTTTTCTCTAATAATGCGAAGGAACGTTAACTCTCGGTGAATTCTAGTACCTACACTTCGTAAATTCCGTATCAAGAAATAATATATGAAATCATTTCCTATTCATATAATTTTGAAGGTCATTTTTCTTTACATTTAGACACAGAGGGGACAAGTTACTGGAAGATTATTTCACATTTTATATAAGTTCTGTCTGTTGTTTATCCAAGGCCATAAAGCACTTGGTCTCGGAAAGGGTAAAACAGGGTTCTTTAGCAGCTGACTTCTTAAATTGTTGGTCATCTTAGGCTCCCATAATACAAATTTCAAGGTGTGAGAGTGACCCTTCAGTCATGGAGCAATAAATTTTCCGATTTTTCTGAGGAAAAGAGGAGGGTGACTTCAACGAGTAGAATCTAAGCGCCTCTTATTGCAGTCAGGTTATGAAGTCAGGCGAGTCCCTCTGAATTCCCCTTCCCTACAAAGGAGAACTAATCAGCATTTTTGTAGACAACAATGTGGAAGGCAGGTCTCTATATCTATTGATCCTGGATATTACTGCAAATAATAAACTTAAGTAGGTCTTGAATACATTGTTTCTTTGCGTGTATTTACCGACAGATACTACACACACTTGAAACTTAGTTTATATTTATAATCTTTATTAGAATGTTAATATTGATTTTGCTGGTGATTTTAAAATTCTGTTGTCCTCACTTACAAGTTCCTTATATTTAAGGAATCAATGAAACATTTGAAATCATTCAAGTAACCTACATATCACTGAATGATATTATTTGTATTGGAGTTGCAACCTTAACTTTATTCAGTCTCTGTTGTTCATATTTTTTGCGTATTTTGCGCTCATTAAAAGGAAACTGAAAGACTGACTTTTTTCTCATAACCTTTTCAGCGTCACTTGTTCACCATACTAAGGGTTGTCTTCATTACTTATTGTACTCAAAGGAAACCAGTCTAGAAAGATTCTCGTAGAGAGAAAGTTCTAATTTCTTACCTTATAATATATTCAATTTGAATTCGGTAATGGCTTCGTCTCAGCCAGCCTCAAGAAAAACCTTTTGTAAGTAATATAAAAAGCGTCATCAAAACGGGGGAATCTATAATTCCATTGTCACAAGTACTATCGAACGCACAGTAGACACTTTCACTAATATGAAAGGAATTCGTGGAATGTATAAGTTCATTTCCTTTTCTTCTTTCCAATATTTTCCCAGTGAAGAATTCAAACGGCGCTCGGCCATGTCTTGTTAAATCTTGTATGGGATGAAGGAAGCGTGTAATGCTGGCCCTAATGATGTGCCCGTCGTTTCTCTCGTAGGCTAAAAGTACACGTACTACCCTTAACAATAGAATAGCAGTTACAGCTCAATAATGTAATGTATCCGAATAAAGAATATATGAGACCAAAAGCCGTCATTACATAATAATGCTCTCTCACCGATTGTTGAATCACGTGTGTTTGAAAGAAAATGTTGACTTTTATTTGCAGTTTATTCATGCACATGTACTGGTTGGTGAATCCGAAATACTTACAGCAAACTTACGTAATATTAATACAACTTCAGATCAGTAAGATCAATAACACTTTACAATTAATTCAATCAAATCATCGAGCAAACACAAATCGAAATACAAAAGAAAACTTACCAACTTATGTGCCACATACCTTCCAAGTCGACTTAAAGTGAATAAGGAAAACTTTGAACGAATATGTAAATGCTTTGACTTAGTCATACATTTCTTTGAAATAGCAGCTATCGCTGATACATATAAAGGAAGTGACTGAGACGATGGAAGCTACACTTCCAGAGGCCGTAACAAGTCAACGGTCTTAGAAAGAGAGTTGGATTCACAACAGAACACAGATAAACCACAAACGATCAGTTTAAGGTAGACACTAACACACGAAGCATATTTGACAACATTTCTAACCCAAAACTACAATTTCGATATAGTTCAAGATATCAGTGATAAGATATAAGGTTTTTTAACTTATCCGTAATTCATTTACTGCTTGCAACACCGATCATTTTTTTCTTAGTGTAATACGTTATTGTTATTCAAAATGAGATACCACAAATAAAATGAATAAAAGATATTCTTTCAGCGGTAGTCATTAAGGCCCAGTGATACTTATCCAGGAGAATCTTGATACATATCAATGTGTTCTTTTGGTGTTTCGTTGAAAACAATTCAATTCGAGGGTCTGAGTCTTGTCTTGGAAAGGAATAACTTTGGTTTGTCGCTACTATGTTTTTCAGGAAGTTTGAGTCATCGTTTTTTATCAATATCTGGCAAACCAATCGATTGATTGGTATGGTACTTTAAAACAGGGTTTCTCACACACTCTCCTAATTTTTTTCTTTTATTCCGTGTCCAAACACAAATTTTAAAAGCACTTTACTCCTGAATTTTAGGACATAACCAAACTAGTCAATCAAGATTTACGAATTCGTTCGGATAAGGACTCTTGGGTTACTTATCCCTCCTGTCACCGACCCTTTGTCATTCTTTAACCCTCTTTTCCCGTCTGTCTTTTCATTCATTCCCCACTCATCTTTCGCTCCTCCGTAAGGGGGTAGTGCCATCAGTGCGCTTCATGTGGTGCACTGTAGGCATTACTTAAGGTTCTTTGCAGCATGCCTTCGGCTCCTAGCGGCAACCCCTTTGATTCCTTTTGCTATACTTCCGTTCATATTCTCTTTCTTCCATCTTACTTTCCGCCATTGCCTAACAATTGAGTCATAATGCAACTGCAAGGTTTTCCTCGTGTTACACCTTACAAACCTTTTACTCTCAATTTCCTTTTCAGTGCTGAATTACCTCATAGGTCTTAGTGCAACTCATCTTTCGCTCTGTTTTCGCAATTTTTGTTATGTAATGGAATGTTCTCAGGCACGTACTAGCATTGCAATTTTTCAACTGAGCAATGTATGATGAAATGAGCTAACGACCTACATGATTGTACTGAATTTCGGGGTTTCCGAAATCACTGTAGCTGATAAATGAAATGTTGGTTAAACCATTTGTTTGTGACTCGTGTATCCAGTAACTACAGGGAAGGTTGTCTCGTCGCTGTGCTTTTAACCCATTATTTTTTTATATTATATATGTAGAACAGTGAATTTAGAATAAACATGAACTAACTTTATCATCACAAAATTATGCAGTCAAATCTTAAAGAAAGTAACATACACTTAGGATGTAATGAAGTAAAGGAAGAGTAAGTAGGGAGAAGATTGGTGGAGTCGAAGAGGAAAGTTGGGTTAGTGAGGAATGTACTAAAAGTAGATCCACAGGACAAGTTCAGCGGCACCCAAGCTCGTATGTCCGAAAGCGTTATTCAGTTTGCTGGCTACCCCATCAAATACAAGAGTAAAGTGCCTTACAAAGCTGAATTTGGAAAATGAATTATTACCAAAATTTAGGGGAGGGTGGGAAGCACACTGCTGCAAAGGAACACACCGACCCATCAATTAATTTGAATGATATTCGCAAAATCCGGTGACTCAAACTTCCTGAAAAACGAAAGCAAAAGCTCAACACACTGCAATTAAAAACAAAATCACCGAACTAAAACGTTGCCAGACCATTAGTTAACACTAATGAAAATATTACGTTTTAGAAATTTGCGACATCAGAAATTTCTCACAAATTGTGTTAAATTTTCAAGCTGTATTTGCAAATTCAGAATATATCAGTGTATGCAAGTAGACCTATAATTTTAGACTTATGTTGGCCGCTAATCATTATAATAGAAGCCGTCGTATTTCCAAGGATCTTCGCAACGTAGTCATCTTCCTTTACTACCAGAGTTATGGTCTCACTTTAATGTCGGTACTCAAACACATTGATGAAATGTGTTTCCGTATCATATTGCAAACACCAAATCACACCAGATCAGTAAAGTAACGTTTTAGGTTAAAACTATGCAACTCACTCGCTTGAGTTGACAGCAATTGGAGATAATTATGGCATCTGGGTAGAAATGACTGTTCACGCCATTCACTTCGTGTTAACTGATATTGGTAAAATATGACAAAAAGGTTTCTGTAGTACAATTTAACTAAATCATTCGCGGTAGCTAAGCTATTATAAGACAGAATTTTACTTTGCGCGCAATAGATTAGGAAAATTCACTTCCTTTTACCATGAGGGTTGGGGTAAAAAAAGTAATAATAATAAATAAAATCCCATGCCGCCACTTAAGACAGTACAGTTTCAAAATGTCTGAATGTCAGTCACAGTTTCAGTGGTGGGTCCAGAAGCGACGAATGATGAGATCGCGAATTATACGGACGTCTCCGCTTCTGATTTATATATGATTTCTCATTGTTAAGATACCCATGACAGATTCATTTAAGAAATGACAGTTGACACCAGAATGTTCTGTAATTGTAAAATGCACCAACGGTAAAATGGAGGTCACTTTTATATATTTAAAAAAACAGGATCAAGCCTTCCGTTCTCTCTCTCTCTCTCTCTCTCTCTCTCTCATATACCTTAAGTTCTTGAGAGTTTTGTATACATACATACATATATATATATATATATATATATATATATATTATATATATATATATATATATATAAAACTCTCAAGAACTTAAGGTATATGAGAGAGAGAGGAGAGAGAGAGAGAGAGAGAGAGAGAGAGAGAAAGTCTCGCGGAGGTGGTGGAGACTATCGTAAATTTCATTTTATCACATGAATGCTGATAATATATATATATATATATATATATATATATATATATATATATATATATATATATATATATATATGTGTGTGTGTGTGTGTGTGTGTGTGTCATATCGCATTACCGTGATTCATATACATACATCGAGCTACAAATGTCCTTTAATATCTAATTCGCTCTACCTCGAAATTAATATATTTTCATATATGCTTAACCGCAGGGGATTATTTTGCGATAATAGAATTGCCGCCTCTCTGGTTTTGTATGGTTTCATGGGTTCGCGCCCGGGAGCCGGCAATTCTATTATCGCAAAATATTCCCCTTCGGTTAAGCATATATGAAAATATATTAATGCCGAGGTAGAGCGAATTAGGAATTAAAGGACAATTTGTAGCTCGATGTATAATATATATATATATATATATATATATATATATATATATGTGTGTGTGTGTGTGTGTGTGTGTTTTGTGTGTGTGTGTGTATATGTATATATGTGTGTGTGTGTATGAGGGGGTGATGGTGTGTTTGCGCGAGCGTTCGTTTACTTGGATATGCTACTATATTTACAGCTTTTATCAGTAAAAAACCCAAATGCCGAATGACGAATTTTCTAGGCTAAAACCTTACTTTAGACTATTTCATTACGGTTGTTATTATTATTATTATTATTATTATTATTATTATTATTATTATTATTATTATTATTATTATTCATAAAGATCATAAATTTTCAGTAAGAATGGTTTGCTAATATATAATACCATGAATATTATGTGTGAAAAAATAACTCCTTTAAAATATTATTTTCATATAGTTTACCTAAGAACGTTCATTTTTTATTTTCATTTACATACGTGGATCAAAAGTGGAAAAAACGGGAAAATATTGAATACATCAAATACATCACTCTCCATTGACATAATTATTTTTTATCTTTTATTTTCAAAATGCTCGTAATTCTAATGTTGTACTTGGCAGGTTTTGTTGCTCAGTGTGAGAATTTTATACGCATTCTGAGTTCAAGGCCGCACCATTTGATATTAAAATGCCAGTAGTAGTTAGGTAAATTGTACGTTAACTAGATAACAAAGATTGAATGTTTCACATAAGAAAGTGTTCAGTGTCTTATAGTTTACTATCAACATACTAGATATGAAATATGCCTAAGAGCATAAAGGTATTAGGCTGTAACCTGTAAACACTTTTTAGAATTACATAGGTATCGGAAATAGGCATTTATTTAGATGGTGATAACAAATAAGACATAATGTTCGTATCTTTGCACACGATACGTGAGTCAGCTATTCTCTCAAGGCACTATCTTACACATATAGAAACAAAGCGTATTTCTCCATATAACACATAATGTATGCAGATAGGCATCTTGAACAGAGGAGCAGTAAATGAAAGGGCTGTTGCCTTGGGACACAAGAGTGTGGCCGCGAATTTTACAGACGATATGTGAGAGGTGAGACGAGGCAATCTGGACGGGGTCCTATATTACCCAACAATAGTGTGAATCTTCCTCCCTTGAGAAAGATGTCTCAAGACCAGTGAAATTTTATATCTACTTCATACACTTCATTCTTGTTTATATTGCTCGATATTTGTTCATTTTTTAACTTTGTTATAATTTAGACATTACTGCTGTTGACGTGAGAATAAACTTTCCAAACTAATATAGTCTGTATGAGTGCTATGAGTATGATCGATATATCTATCTATCTATCTTGAACTTAGGATTGAATTGTCCAGTACTTATTTGGAGATATGTTAGATGCACTTCCAGATAAACCTCGGACCCAAATTGACTCTCAGAAAAGTAAGTGTCATAGCATGGCTCACTGTTTAGCTGTACACGTTTTTGTTTTGAATCTTGTCGTTCTGGAAGTAAGCATTAGATAAAAGAGAGAATATTTGGTAACCAATGAATGATATTTGCCTATTCTTCATGATTCCAGTTTTTTAAATATCAATAATGATATATATAGCATATTCTCTCAATAGTTCTACTGACTCAACTTCAGATTTAAGTAACATGAAATTTTTAAGGCAAATAACAGCGAACAGACAGTACGTTTTCTACTTCGCCAAATTTCATTGCTTATTTATGTATAATCAAATAACCATTGTTGATTATTACAAACTCACTGACCAAAAAATATGTCTTCATCGACTCTTCTGAAGAGGCTTAAATAAAGGGACGATGTAATGTCCAGTAAAACGTATAAGCTATTATGGCCTCCATTAACCCGTCTGGAGTGTAAAGTCAATCCTTCACTTCGAGGGCTGATTGAAACTCCGTATTTATCGTCCTCTCAATTCCGCACCGTAATAAAGCAGTCGAGCATTCGGGAATTACGGTTTCGAAGTTCGTGATGAGGCAGGGCGGTGGTCAGTAGGTGAAGCTGGAGCTTCGCTGTGAACCAGATTTGACTCCTTTTTTTTTTTTCTTTAAGTTTTTATTCAATAAATTATTTACAAAACATTACAATAAATCCAGAACTACATATATTTCCATCTAAAATACATTGCATTTAATGTTACAAAAATTCTTTGTGAAATATTTTAACAATTTCTCTTTCAAAATGGCCTTGATATCTCTCTGGTTTTTTATAATCGAAGCGTTTATTCTATTTATAATCAAACGTTCAGGCACATTCTTGTCTTTGAACAACCATATATTTACAATATAACTTGACAAAATTAAAGTTGCAGTGTTCCTTTGTTTCCTCGATGACTCTGGGAAATCAAAATACATAATTCTAATGAAATTGCAGTGAACAAAATTACAAAATAGCTTCAAAACTCCTTTTAACCATATTATTACATTTGCAATTCTCTTGCAGAAATATACCATATGAATATTTGATTCCTCAGCATCACAAAACTGGCAATGAGAATCTTGAATTATTTTCATTTCTTTTAACCTTTTTTTATTGGGTAATATTTCGTGAATATATTTATATATTATTTCCCTATCAGCAGCAGAAAGAAATTTCATGTTGATGTTTTCCCAAATCAGAGGCCAATTATAAAGGGGGTATCTACTCTCAACAGTTGGCTGTACCTTTGGCAATAAGTTCACATATATAGTTTCTCGATTTAAGAAAAGGAAAATTCTGAAATGTTTTACATTTCCTAACTGTTACTAAGACCTCAGAATACATAGGTGCCATTACACATGAATTGTCTCTTTGTGTTGAGTTTCCGGTAAACAAGCCCTTCATATGTGAATTGTTATAATATTTGACATAAAATTGTATTTCTCCTCACAGTGTAACTTTAAGAAAGAGGCAGCTAGAATACTTTGTGTCTTCCATAAAAGACTTAACATTCCTATCCCTCCTTCAATCTTTGACTTTGTTAAAGTGTCTCTTTTAATGAATTCACATTTTTTCCCCCAAATGTAAAAGAAAATTTCTTTACTTATTAGTTTTGCATATTTGACAGGCAAAGGGTAAATATGGGAAACATACCATGTCTTTGAAAAAATCAAGGTATTGACAATAACAGCTTTTTGATGAAATGTAAGTCTTCTGTTGTGAAAGCTCGCCAAAGTATTCTTATTTTACATAATATATTTGTCCACGAAGAATTAACAGCCATTTCGTAATTATCAGAAATAGAATTCCCAAAGTTGTAAAAGAACCTGTATATCCTTGAAGCCATGATAAAGGCCAAACAGACCTATCACCCCATGGGCCTAATCCAAATATTTTCGTCTTATTTTTATTTAGCATGCAACCCGTGGCTGCTTCAAATTTAGACACTAATGTGCTAATCTCCAAAATTCCCTTGTCACTGGCAACGAAAATATTTGTATCATCGGCAAACCCAAGAATTTTAAGGTGGTTATCATTTGGTAAGGGCAAGTGTTCAATACAACTATTTCTTTTTATAGCAAGATACAGAGGTTCCTGGAAAACAGCATAAAGGAGCATAGAAAGAGGGCAGCCTTGTCGGACTCCCCTCTCCACACTAAAGTATTTACCAATGTTACCATTAACAATGCAACAACTTCCAATATTCGTGTACAATATCTTAATGCAGGAAATCAGTTCATCACAAAAACCTAGTCTTTCAAGAATCCGAAGTACAAAATTAATATCAACACGGTCAAATGCTTTCGACCAATCAAGATTTAAAATAGCACCTTGAACTCTTTTATTACTACAATAATACACAATATCTCTAATTAAAGTATTACATGTATTTATGGATCTTCCAGGCACACAAAATTGTTCGGGACTGATAAGGTTAAAGATAACTGTTTGCATTCTTTTCGCCATTATCTTAGCAAGTATCTTATAGTCACAGCACAACAATGAAATTGGTCTCCAATTAGTCAAAGCACTCTCATCGGTGCCTTTCGATATGAGAGTGACCAATGCAATACTCTGACTCTTGGAGAGAGTTTTCATTTCTATAATATTTTCAAGCAATAGCTTTAGTTCATCCTTAATATCTTCCCAAAATACCTTATAAAATTCTATTGGGATGCCATCTATACCAGGACATTTATTGTTAGCAATGGAACGAATAACATCACGTATCTCTCCGAGAGATATATTCTTATGAAATATATCATTATCAGAATCAGTCAATTTTTTCTCTACAAACTGCATAAAGAAGTTTTGCATAGGTACATCACAAATGTTTTTCCGGTAAAGTTTTTGGTAATACCTGAACACATAGTGTTCAATGGCCTGGCTATTTGTGAGAACAGTACCTTCATCAAGATTCGGAATTATGTTTCGTTCTGCGACTATTTCTGTCACGACCTTTTTACTATTTATTGCTCTTTGCTGTCCAAGAAGGTAAGAGGAGGCTTTTTCCCCTTCAATCCTGTCTTGAATTCTCGATCGTACTTTAACCCCTTCTAAAATCTGAGATTTTAGATTGTTTATTCTGTCTTTGAGAATAGTAATATCTGCATAATCTGAGTTTCCTGACACATTAAGTTTCATGTATTGTTTCCTTAGTTTTGCTTCAAAATAATTGATGACCCCAAACTTCTGCCTGCTAATCCTTTTACCTTCTCTGACGAAAAATTGTTTTATTTCTGGTTTCACCAAATCATTCCACCAATTACTGATATGATAGAAATTCCTTTTACGTGTTTTCAAGAATGTCCACAACCTCCTAAACTTTTCTTTAATTTCCTCGTCTTTTAGTAACTAGTATTAAGTTTCCAAAATGAGTTTCCAATACTAATGTTTGGATTAATCTTAATTTTGCAAATGACAGCGGAATGATCAGAAAATGACACAGGTAGCATTTCGCTTGAAATTACATTGTCTTTGAGCGTTTGGCAGTACAATCTATCAATGCGCGAACCGTAGTTTGTGCGTACATAGGTATACTGGGGTTCCCTGTTATGCAAAAACCATACATCATTAAACCTAAGGGTCCTAATTAATCTGAGCAGTGATTTCGACACGTTTGATTCACTATTATTAGAATTGTCTCTAGGACTCAAAACACAGTTCCAGTCACCTCCCATAATAGTATGGCTATTATCATACCGTAAGTAGTAGGGCAATTCCTTGTCAAAAGCTCTTCCCGTTCCCTTGTATGATTATGACCTGAAGGAGCATAAATGTTAACAATACGAATCTTACTACCATTCACCTCACCATGTACAGAACATATTCTAGAATCTCCACTTCTTTCAACATGCTTATTACAAAATCTAAAGTCTTCTTGATGAGAATACAGGTTCCACCTTTACGACAAATGGCTGGATTGAAAATTACATTATACCTGTATGACAAAAACTCTATATCTTTAATATCCTTAACATTGTGTTCTTGGACTAAAAGAATGTCTATTTTGTTAAAGGTGTTAAATGAGTGTAGCATCTCTTGTTTCATTCTATCATTAATACCGTTAATATTAAGGGTGGCTATCCTAATGAATGTTAGTTATTATGAGATTTTCTTTTACTCTTTTTTGTTGCATTTTTACGTTGCTTTCGCTTTTTGTTTACTTTCATGTTTTCTACAATGCTTGAATTACAGTCCGACTCATCGGTCACTGTGGTTTCATTATCTTATTACATTTTTGACCTGCTGGTATTTCATTTTCTATTGAGCAACAACTTTCTTGTTCTGACATCGTGTCATTAGCACCTTTATAATAATTGGAACTATTAAAGGGTGGTAACATTAAATCGCCTGTTGGATTTTGTATATCATCTTGACTTCTGGAGGGGATGATTGAGCTAAATAAATCTTGACTCATAGGATGCGCTGTGTCGGTGTTACTTCTGTCTTCGTCAACGTTGCCTTCAAAATGTCTTGATTCTTCCATGACGTCACAAGATCTCATATCATTCTCACTAGGTGAAGCTTCGACAGGATTACTGTCGGGCGAACAAACGTTCGCCTCCTCGGATATTGTTCCGTAGGTTGCAACAAGAGGTACTGCATCAGTCTCAGTAGTTCGTTGTACGATGAAGCAACTTGCATTCAATACGTCTGTCCCACCATTAAGCTCTAAGGTCCCATTTATAGGGGCCAAACTGTTTTCTTCAGATACAGTTGGAGGAATGTCAATGTCATCTCGCAGGTCAATCAAATGGCAAGTCTCCATCAGCGTTTTCGGATTCCGTTTGCAAGTCTGGTTGGCCGTTGGATGCTGGGTTACTTCCGACTTCGACAGGACGGTCAATTATAGAAGTGTTTTGGGGCATCCCTTCACAAGTTCGAACGTCTACTGGGTCCTGGCGGCTTACTGGCATTTCATTTCCTTTATTTTCTTGATTGCCAGATAAATGAGGGAAGTCTACTTCACTAATGATATTTAGTCTTTGTGTAATTCCAACTTCACATTCATTAGCAAAATGGCTGGTTTGCCCACAAAGTCTACAAGTTTTAGTCTGCCCTTTATAGTATATATAGATATAAACCTTGGCACATTCAACATATAAGAAGGAAGGAATCTGTCGATTAATATCCATAGAAACTGTTCTGACACCATTATCAATACCTTTGTATCTTCCCAGACTTCGAGTGTTCTTCTTCACATAACTCACTGTTCCGTATCTGGAAAGAATGTCATTCAGCATAAAGTCAGTCATTTCAAAAGGCACATTTCGCACTGTTACATACGACCTGTAAGTTGACAAATCCTCAACTCGGATTTTTAGGTCGTCTCTTACACTGATTTCTTTGCCACCGAAATCTTCACAAATGTTTTCATATTTCTCTCTTGAGCTTAATTTAACAATTAATCTAGTTTTCCCCAAATCTGCAATGCCCTCAATTTCATCGTCCTGTATACGTAAAGTATCATCAAGAATTAAGGGAATGTCGTCTTCATAAATTGCACCCACTAAGTATCTAATACCTATGGTATTAATTCTTTTCAACCTTGGCGCATTCATTCTGGAGACACAGAAAACGGAAGTCACTGCGTCTGGTTTTCGCTGGGCACAAAAGACTGTGCGTCGTCGCCAACTTTACTACTCGCTAAAGTTGGCTATAGAGACGCCTCGAGCATAGCCCGAGGGCATATGGTTTTCCCGGCCAGGAAACCGGGGCAATGAGTCCTGCTGTTTTGCACCTAAATAAATGCTAAGTTCACATTCCTACTTTACTTAAAGGAGGGGCAAAATAGTCACTGCATGTTCACACACCTGCGAGTACATTTAAAACGCCTTCAGTGCCTTAGAAGTCGTATAAAACTCCTGTTTCCTTGACAGAAACCACAACACGACCTGGCCCTCTGCCGAGCAATCGTCCAATCAAGTTCTAAATAAATTCCGATCGTATAGGGGAAGTCCTTATACGATCAGTATTTATTTACTCCAAGAGGGACAGAGAGACTTATTTCTCATCTTTTTTTAGTTTATCAGTATTAGTAGATAAGATTATCGTCATTTATATGTATATATATTTTTTAACATCGTTGCTATTAATAATCGTTGTACTATTAATATTATTTTTTCCTGTTCCTGATGTTGTTACGGTTTTCTAGAATTATAATCTGACTCTTCGCCTATCATCAAGGAGTAGCAACTACAGGCTCACTCATTGCAGCGTTCGCTAACGCTATTTATATGGAGCAAGTTTTCTAGCTATTGAAGGTATTAACTATTCAGTTCTTTCTCGTTATTGGTGTAACTGCAAGAAGCTGCGTATCATTCCTCATTTATTAATGAAACACAGAGGCCTGTAAGTTGGGTTCTATGTAGACATGGCAATGAGAAATTTGAGAAAACAAAGTCTTGATTTGTTCCTTGTGGAAACCAGGCGCCTTTATTCGCTTGTAAATATAAGTATGATTAAATACTACTACTCATTGAAAATGACATTTGCATAGTTAGTAGCGACGACATCAGTTAGGCGAGAAGTTTTTATTGCACATTATCACCCAAGCTGAAACTTGAACCAAGGGCCTTGTCTGCCGTACAACTGGAGTTCGTATAATGAACTTTGAGAACTTATACCAAATATACACAACGAAAATCTCTGTGATTAACCAAGCATTTGGGAGGAACAAGAGAAGTTTAGGAACACACGTGTCCTTTATTTGGTAGCGGATTCTGTTCTTTGACTGCAATGGATTTGAATTTTTACCACAACACGCAGCTCTACTGAAATAGAATATATAAAAACAAAATTCATTTTTATCTTTGAAATTCGTTGTTGATTGTCCAGTTTGGATGGAGCAAAATTTTCCTTGCAGTACGATATCTATAAACAAAGAGCGACTCCCTTTTTATCTAAAGCGCCCGATGAAAAGGTGAAAGAATTTTAATAATGGAAATGGAAAGGCATGAAAAATGTCTGCAGTTTGTCATTGTAACTAATATCAAAATGTAACTTATATAAAAAAGTAAGAATTTAACAGTCTGTATATTGGTAATATAAGTAGAGTACTTTGGAGTAGCGGATTATATATATTTCAATTGTTCTTCATGTGGGGGTGTGCATGTATGTTCGGACATGCGTACGTGTTTTCGTTACTAAGCCGTTTCTCGGGTAAAGAAGAGCAGTGAGCATTGCCACATTTTATACTTCAGCTTCTGGATAGGGAATCAACGCCCCCCCCCCCCCCCCCCCCCACACAAAAAAAAAAAAAAAAAAAAAAAAACTATACGCTTCAACCACCCTCACAGAAGTCTTTTTAGTATCGCGTCAAAGTCCCCGACGCGTACAACTCCATAGGAGTTTCTTGAAGCATCAAGTAATTTGTGGTCGAGGTTTCGTCTTCTCTACAAGCTATCCTTTTCGTTGTCCAAGAAGACAATATTGTTTTTAATCCACCCGAATCTTTGTACATTCAGCCAGCCATTACACAAAAAGACCTCTTTAGTACTGTTTTCCTAAGGTGATTCTTTTTATTATATACCACGTATATGGAATGGTAAGCTATTTATGACTACTTGCTAGGACAGTGTAAAGTTTTGCATGGGTGGGCAACACCAACCACTTTAAGCATGGCATTCAGGTTTAATTTCGTGCGAGAACTTGTAATGAATTAGAAGCTTTTTTTATCTATTTTTTTTCTTACCCACGTTCTTTACTGGAACCTGGCGGAGGTTTAGATACAGTGATAGACCATAGTATTTAGTATATTCTTTCAGCGAGAGAGCCTCAAAAATGAAGACATTTGAAGTTCAAGGATGATGAAGATTATTGGTATGATAGGAGAGTCGAGACTGAGATGGGACTGACTTATTTTAGGGATGAGTGAGGAGGAAGTTGTGAAGAGGGCCTGGGTGGGACCTGTAAGAGGTAGAAGGTTGAGAAGGAGGAGGATGATAAAGAGAATTTGGAGAAAGTTTCGAAGGGAAGAAGCTTTCGATGGAAATAGTAGGAGAAGATGCATCATGGCAACCGACCCTTTGGCTTATGGATAGCGCTGGGGATGGATAAGTTAGACTTTACCATTTAGGCAGGAGATCTCAGTGCTACTGAAATAGCCGCTTTGGACTCCCGATACGTGTACATAAGGAACAATAAGAAAACGGAAATAAATGAGAATATAAGTTTAGAGTCGATAGAATTTTTTCTTCATGAAAATGATCAAAAACGAATAATATAATGCTTTCCGAACGCGTAAAAAGGATTAAATCTCTCACTTTTTCATCACTGGTCATCACTGTTTTAATCAATGTTCCCAGTTTATCCTCTTCAGTAAATAGCTAACGCTTCTTTGTCTAATCTTCAAGTTTTCCTTTGAGTAATTAATGATGCAATATATCATTCATTAAGTACCTAATCGTATTCAGATCCTTTGATATTTCTCTTACTGATCATCTGCCTCATTAGATGATCATTCAGCTTTTCATTTAAAGTGATTATTTAATTTCGCCTCTTATTGGGGCTTCTTTGTGAGGTCGTTTTGCTTTTGAGTTCACTGATATCCATTTCATCTCCAAAGGGTTTTAATTCACCAAGTAATTTGATCCTCTTGTGTCTTGCATAGTGTTCTTCCCTGTTATGAAGTGTCTGAATTCCTCTTTGCATTTTTCTTTTTCTTACTTGTTTTCACTTTTTCTTTTAAGCATTTTTCTTATACTTTTTGTATTGTATATTTGCACAAATATCCTTTCCGTTAAAATATCTTGGAAAACAAGCAAACGAAATCTCTCTTCTGTAATTATCGTTATTTTCATCCTAGTAAATATTCTTTGTTAGGTGTAACATTTATTGACAGTTATGATTTTTCTTTTTTTGTGAAACAGTTATATATACATAATTTAGTTGTCAATTAGCTTACATAAAAATAGACAGCAATTTTAATAATTATATCCTTTGATGACACAAGATACGGAAAGATAGTCATGTATCATATCTCCGGGAACGAGTCACATAAAAACCCCTTCAAAGAAAAGGCAGAAGAGTTACCCTCTAAGTTACCATAAACATGAGCGCTGGTTACAAGAGCCTTTCCGTAACTTGCCTTTATGGAGAAAAGGTGCGCTTTATATTTCTCTCGAACTCTAAGGTGTCTTGAACTTCTGATGTGTTGTGGTCATAACAGAAGAGAAGAATGGGTTCTAAAAAGTAATATTGCAAATTTGCGTTCTTTCCTTTCTGGTCAATGTTTAGGATTTTATAAGGATTGTAGAAAGGTAATTATGTACATTTACAATCTGTATTAAGATTGCTATGCCAGAGTGATACAAGTAAAAATATTACTTATATATTGATCTTCATGAAACTGTGCTAAATAGGCTATGATTTAAAACAGTGAGAAAACTAAGACGGTGGTTAATCAAAGTAAAAATAGAGTGATCTTGGGCGTTTATTTAAAGGTTATAATGGCATAAGAAATGGTGGACTGCTGATTATGAAATCTGATTAATCTATTGTTCTGGAAATAATGGATAAGAATGAGTATATTACAAGATACGTAACTTTTTTTCAGATAATGTATCATATTCAGAACTACGAGCAAATCCCCAAGCTGCTGTTAATATCAATTTTAATAAGAGATTAAAAAGTTTTTTAAAAGGAAATGACGTTCTAATGAAGCATTTTTCCTCACAATTGGCAGCTTTACCGTCCATTTATGGTCGTGTTAGGACACTTAAGATTGATAATCCTGACTGTCCAATCAATAATCGAATCTGTTGGCAATGTTTCATACAAACAATGGGGGAGGTTCGGATTCCAATATCCCAGATGACGATTTAACAAAACATATTTTACCTTTAGCTTCTGAATAAATTTTGGAATTGACAGCATTATGTGTTGAGGATTGTAAGTTTATTTCTAACGAAAATTATTACGTACCTTCAAAAGTTTGGAATGCCTATGGGCACCCTTCTCTCACCCAGCCCCACTTAGCAACTTAAATAGAATGATTTTTGTAAGTAAGAATATTTCCTGCTATTTTGCCTCTAGGGATGCTTTGGTTTCGCTATGTTGATGCCTTATGCTATGTGGCACATATCCCAAGGAATTTGAAAAAGTTTTTTTAGAAAAGCATTGAAAATAAAGTCAGTAATTTTCTATAACTAATTCGCCGGTGAAGAAGAAAATATTATATCGTTTTCAGATGTATTATTACGTAAGGGGGACGGAAGCTTTGTTTGATATCTGTAGGAAACAAACCAATCCCACATCTACTATTATTCGAATCATCATGTCAGTGTAAAACTCACTTCATTATTACTTATTTTAAAGACCATTAAGGATATGCAGTCCGGAATTCTCACACAGAATTTTGTCAAATTTATGACGTAGGAATTATGTCAAAATACCCAAAGTTTTTAACTGACAAACTTTTGGGAAAACTAAAAACATTGTTTATTCCAATACGAATAAGGAACCTTTTATGAGAGGGAATACTTTAACACTACCATAATGCTTTTTTTTTATTCAAAAGTTACGGAAAGTTTCAAAGACAATTTTTTCAAGAATTCATGAAAAGTTCAAAATGCCATAGTTCGCAACTCCCCAAAACAAATCTATGGTTGTGTTTACATGGTTCCTTGTGCTCGACGTCATAGTAAATATTGGTGAAACTGGTAAAGAACTGGATTACCGTATTAGTTCGAACAGGTCAATTGATAATTACTTTATTTGTATATATGAATGATTTTAATCACTGTATAGACTGGACAAAATCACCTGACATAATTTTTTGAAATACTGTTGCTAAAAGAATCATCACTGGATCAGTTTTATCAAGCGTGTTAATAATTAACTTCTGAATCTTAGTTCTGATTTTTTTTTTAATGGATTATTATCTTGTCTATAAAATTGGAGGAAATATAATGTCATGGTTTAGCGACAGCTTCTTCTACTAACTGCAGCTTGATTTTAAATGGTAATGCTAATAATTTACATTTTAAAACTATTATTCATATCAAGTAATGATATTCATTTTGTTGATGATCTTTATTTTTTAAAGTTTGCTTTTTATGTCTATCAATTTACTGTACTTTATGCCCCGAAGAAGTTTGCGTAAAACATGAATGTGTTTGGTACGTGTTCTTCAATTTTTACCTTCCCTGTGGTTTTCTACGTGTAAGTATATAAATATATATGTATTATATATATATATATATATATATATATATATATATATATATATATATATATATATATATATATATATATATATACAGAACACACACACACATATATATATATCATATATATATATATATATATATATATATATATATATATATATATATATACACAGAACACACACACACACATATATTTACATATATGTGTGTGTGTGTGTATGTATTTATATAAGAGATTACAGGCAAAAAGTAATGGTTTAACGGTTGGTTTCAGTTAAGCTGGCCTCATGTCAACGTTGTCCCGTGCCTTAGGTGGCCTGGAAGTATTATATAAGACGCCTAGTGCGGAGCGCTGAAGACATTTATAATAAAGAGAGAGAGAAGTCATTCCCACTTCGAATCCAAATCAAACGCTCCGCCTGCCAGCTGTGATTCAGTTGTATCCTTCGGACCAAGATGGAATAACATATGTCATTCCATCTTGCTTCGGACAAGGCAGCGCCTTTCCCGAGGCGGGAGCGCTCGTAGAGCAGGAGTGTGACCGGGAAATAAATGGGGCGAAAGGGACGGCGGAAAAAATATCATGGATCCAGAGTAGAAAAAGTAGTGGGATCCGTCTCACGTCCACAACATAACGAGAAAACCGTTTTCCGTTCAAGATGATTTAGCTGCGGGCTGGTAGGTTGCGGGTAGGTAGACTGAGGGTGATACAAACAAGGTTTTGGATAATAAGTATGCGAAGAGTGAATAGTGCATTGTTGAAGAAATTGACGCCATCCCACACTCGTTTTAGAGACATTGAGACTATTCATAAGCGGAAAAATAGCCTCATTGGATTGTCGTCTTAGGATTATAATTTTCTATTCGGAGAGGGTGGAAAAATAAGGGAATATACAATTTAGGCCAAAAGGCCAAGCACTGGGATCTATGAGGTCATTCAGCGCTGAAATGGAAATTGGGATAAAAGGTTTGAAAGGTGTAACTGGAGGAAAACCTCGCAGTTGCAATGTGAATCAATTGTTAGGAGAGGGTGGAAAGTAAGATGTAGAAAGAGAATATGAAAGGAAACACCGTAAAAGGAACGAAAGAGGCTGCAGCTAGGGGCCAGAGGCACGCTGCAAAGAACCTTAAGTAACGCCTACAGTGCACCGCATGAGGTCCACTGATGGTACTACCCCCCGTACCGGGTAAAATGATATCAACTTTATTGTTTTAAGAAATGAGCTTTATCTTATTTTGACGTGAACACTAATCCACTTAGAATTTAATATTTTCCGTAAACAAAATTCGGAGTATGAATCGTTTACTTGCCAAAAGTGAGGAGTGAGGAATATTCAATTGTACCGTTCATTGTTTTGGATTGCGTTTGCGACCCCCACACCCCGTTCCACGTTGGTTATTAACTGCAGTCGACTTGTCATTCAGGTGCGCTCTTCACTGCTTAGATAAAAAAAAAAGGGTACAAAAAGATTATGAAGCAACTGGGCTTAGGGACGTCCGGCTGGAATGAAATTACGACCTTTAACTCCTAGGTGTCAAGATGAACGTTAGGAATAAAATATAGTTAGAAATAAAACGTTAGTAAGAGGGGGAAGAGGCAAGAGGGGAGGTTTGTATATGGCAGTGTTTTAGACTGTAAGAGCGTTACTTCGGCGAAAGCGCCAAATCATGGAAAGAACGAAGCAAACAACACATATTCCATCTCAGATAATAAATATATATCTGAAAACGACAGGTATGTGCATGTACGAGAGGGAATAGACTTTCATCCTTCTCGTGGTCAGTTCGGCAAGGTGACCTCGTCGTATTATGGTATGGCGGGTTCGTTTCCCGCTACCGGCAATCATGATTTCTTTCATATTTCTTTGAAGTTGGATGTCGAGGCTTTGTAGTGACAAGCATATCCAAAAAAGAGCAAAGAATTTAAGAAGTTAAGAAGGTATTGTGGTTATTACATTTACATATGTATCTGGTAAAAATAACCAGTAGTTTATACATTTTATATATAAATATATATATATATATATATATATATATATATATATATATATATATATATATATATATATATATATATATATATATATATATATATATATATATATATATATATATATATACATAGAGATGTATCGGATGTCTGTAAATGGGATTTGCGGATGCCAATATCAGTTTTTTTTTTTATTTGCGGATGCAGATGTGAATGCAGATATCTATCTTATAGATATGCGGATGCAGACGCAGGTGCGGATATTTGATGACGATACCTTCGCGGATGCATATACTTTGTAAATGTAAATCATATAGATATATTTAGTTGTTCAAGACGATTTTCAGGCACATTATTCAAAATCATGTGTTACCACATAATATTTGATGTACTAATTGAAATTAAAAGCATAATTGATACTCATTGCCTGTGTGTGTCTTTCATTTGAACGTACAAACAGTAACAGCGATACACGAACGTTTAAGTTGTCTTAGCACAAGGTTATTTCGTGTTCATTGTATGAGAAGGGTAAAAAAAATCAAAGCCATTCTTCACAATAGAGAGAGAGAGAGGGTGTGTGTGTGTGTGCATGTGTTTCCTAAAAAACGCAATACCCTGCATTTATGGTTACAACCGCTGTAAATAACATGAAATTACTAAAACAATTAGGCTTTAAAGCAAATATGCTATAAAACTAATATGCTGTAACAGAGCTACTTGCAAAGTATAAGCTGTATGAAATGTGTGATTGTGTATCATGTATTCTTATAATAAAATGAAAAACCCAAATTTAGCAGAACAAAACCAAAAATTTACTTTTAGCTACAATGTATGAGTATGAACTATTAAACACTGAGCAGGGGGTGATATCACCACATATCCGCATTCTTAAACTGCGGATGCAGATGCGGATGATGTTCTTTGCAATGCTAATGTGTATGTGGACGCAGATGTTACATATATATATATACACATATATATATATATATATATATATATATATATATATATATATATATATATATATACATATATATATATTGCATATATATATATATATATATATATATATATATATATATATATATATATATATATATGTATATATATATATATATATATATATATATATATATATATATATATATATATATATATATGAATACTTGATCACGAAGTATATAAAACCTGATGCTATGTATAATAAAGGTTTTTTCGTGGCAAAAAACCTTTATTTATATATATATATATATATATATATATATATATATATATATATATATATATATATATTAGTATTAAAACGGCTACCTGTGTATGGATTGCTTCGTATGAATACCGCCTTCTCTGTAACTTTTATCATTCATTACCTACCCGCGAGAAACGGCAGTCTCTGAAATATAGTACTTACTTTCTATATTCTGACGTTTTTATGGGCTCCTTTTTTTAGAGATTATATATATGTATATATATATATATATATATATATATATATATATATATATATATATATATATAGTATACACACTCACACACACATTTATATATATATATATATATATATATATATATATATATATATATATATATATATTTATATATATATATATGAGAGTGTGTGCGTATATGGGAACAAGTCGCTGGGAATGTCACAGGAAAACCTATAGATGCTGATCACGAAGTGTTCGCTGATTGGAAGGCAACTTTCTGCTGACCAAAATTTGATTTGGTCAAAAAAGTATCCCAAACGACGCTAGATAAGTCTTTGTTCGCATCAGGTGCAGGAAAGGTCAGGGTGAAAATATATAGCGTCTGATAGACTGCGGAAGTTTTGATAACTCTTAAGATTGCTCAGATATTTTTTTTTTTTTGTACAGAAAAATTTCTTGCATCTTTAGGTGTTTTCCAGACTTGATGAATGCATTGCTTTTTGAAGACACTGGTTTGGGAAATTTTGTTATTTTGTACATACTTTATTTTAGTGCTAAAAAGGAACACTTGTGGTCTCACTCGTTTCTTGTTTGTTTCAGTATTATTTAAGTATCTTTTCTTTAAGGGCATTTTTTATCCATTGGCATTTAGGAGTACAAAACAACTAGACTTCTTGTCTATTATTATTATTATTATTATTATTATTATTATTATTATTATTATTATTATTATTATTATTATTATTATTATTATTATTATTATAATTTTTTTTTTTTTTTTGCTCTATCATAGTCCTCCAATTCGACTGGGTGGTATTTATAGTGTGGGGTTCCGGGTTGCATCCTGCCTCCTTAGGAGTCCATCACTTTTCTTACTATGTGCGCCGTTTCTAGGATCACACTCTTCTGCATGAGTCCTGGAGCTACTTCAGCGTCTAGTTTTTCTAGATTCCTTTTCAGGGATCTCGGGATCGTGCCTAGTGCTCCTATGATAATGGGTACGATTTCCACTGGCATATCCCATATCCTTCTTATTTCTATTTTCAGATCTTGATACTTATCCATTTTTCCCTCTCTTTCTCTTCAACTCTGGTGTCCCATGGTATTGCGACATCAATGAGTGATACTGTCTTCTTGACTTTGTCAATCATCGTCACGTCTGGTCTATTTGCATGTATCACCCTATCCGTTCTGATACCATAGTCCCAGAGGATCTTTGCCTGATCGTTTTCTATCACTCCCTCAGGTTGGTGCTTGTACCACTTATTACTGCAAGGTAGCTGATGTTTCTTGCACAGGCTCCAGTGGAGGGCTTTTGCCACTGAATCATGCCTCTTTTTGTACTGGTTCTGTGCAAGTGCCGGGCATTCGCTTGCTTTGTGGTTTATGGTTTCATTTTTCGTATTGCACTTCCTACATATGGGAGAGATGTTATTTCCGTCTATCGTTCTTTGAACATATCTGGTTCTTAGGGCTTGATCTTGTGCCGCTGTTATCATTCCTTCAGTTTCCTTCTTTAGCTCTCCCCTCTGTAGCCATTGCCACGTGTCAGCGCTGGCTAGTTCTTTAGTCTGTCTCATGTATTGTCCATGCATTTGTTTGTTGTGCCAGTCCTCTGTTCTGTCTGTCATTCTCCTGTCTCTGTATATTTCTGAGTCTTCGTCTACTTTTATTAGTCCTTCTTCCCATGCACTCTTTAGCCACTCGTCTTCACTGGTTTTCAGATATTGCCCCAGTGCTCTGTTCTCGATGTTGACGCAGTCCTCTATACTTAGTAGTCCTCTCCCTCCTTCATTTCGTGTTATGTATAGTCTGTCCGTATTTGCTCTTGGGTGTAGTGCTTTGTGTATTGTCATATGTTTCCTGGTTTTCTGATCTATGCTGCAAAGTTCTGCCTTCGTCCATTCCACTATTCCTGCGCTGTATCTGATTACTGGCACTGCCCATGTGTTTATGGCTTTTATCATATTTCCGGCGTTGAGTTTTGACTTGAGTATCGCCTTAAGTCTCTGCATATATTCTTTCCTGATCGTGTCCTTCATCTCTTGATGTTTTATATCCCCTCCTTCCATTATTCCCAGGTATTTGTATCATATCTCATCTATGTGTTTGATGTTGCTCCCATCTGGTAGCTTTATCCCTTCAGTTCTCATTACTTTGCTTTTTTGTATGTTGACTAAGGCGCATTTTTCTATTCCAAACTCCATCTTGATGTACCCAGATACAATCCTTACAGTCTGGATTAGGGTATCTATTTCCTTGATGCTCTTACCATACAGCTTGATGTCGTCCATGAACATCAGATGGTTGATTCTGTTGCCTCTTTTCTTGAGTTGGTACCCGGCATCCATCTTCTGTAGCTACTTTTGTCATGGGAATCATGGCTACTACGAGGAGTAGTGGGGACAGTATTATTATTATTATTATTATCATTATATTATTATATTTTATTATTATTATTATTATTATTATTATTATTATTATTATTATTATTATTATTATTATTATTATTATTATTATTATTATTATTATTATTATTATTATTATTATTATTTGTTATAGTACTAAACTTGGCCTTTTTCTTTAATCACAAGGGTAAATAACAAAACTTTAAATTCCTAAAAACGCTGATGGCAAGAGACGCACAACGACCGTTAAGTACGAAATCCTCCAAATTGTCTCACCTTCTTCAGAAGTCCCATTAAAAGTATCTCACCGACAGAGAGGAGGAGTTATTATCCTCAAAGTGACCATAAAGACAAGCACCGCTCAAAGGGCCTTTCGGAAAACTTCGTCTTTGTGGAGAAAAAGTGCGCTTTGACGGCAATATTCCTCTTGGCCTCGAGGCTTCAGTTTTTAACGATATTGCTTATATTATTAACACGGTCCTCATTGAAAACAAGTTTGCGATGAAGTAAGATGATTTTGTATTCGGTATCGTGAATAACATCATCTCCCTTTCTGCCAATCATCGGAGGACGAATGATGTTGAAAAAGTTTTGTTTTACAAAACCCATTGTTGTCGCATTCACCCTTTGGCTATGTTTAGGAATATCATTCATCCCCCAGCAATAGCAATTGTTGTTTATTTTTTATCTAAATACGAACTACCATATATTGTGTGTAGCTCAATTAGAAAAATATAAATCGAATATTAAAATAAAAATAATAGAAGAAAGACTAATAGCCATATGGCCTGGTTAATTGCTGAAGGAACTTTGATTTTGTGGTATAACACCATGTATAACGTCTCGTGCATTGTGCCGAGGGAGAGAGAGAGAGAGAGCGAATTTTGTACTATAACATTTTCCGTCAAGAAGGAGCCAACAGTGAACAGATCACGAGAGCCACCTCTCGAAATAGACTGTCCCGGCAAAACGAATGATGCAGAAAGCAGCTTTTTTGTCGTATGGCTTAGGGATGAGGAGGATACTTGGCTATGCATGCATATACGCCTCTCTTACTTACGCTCTCAGAATGACATCGAACGTTGCGTCCAGTATTGCAAATTAGCTCTTTCCGAATGAAACAAAGGCGAAAAATTACGTTAATGCAGAACGGTCACTAGGCCTACAGTTTTAATGTACCTTTTATACATATATTAGGCCATACTTTATATATATTTAGATTCATTTGTCTGTAAGAAAAAGGTCTTACAGTTCATGTTCTAAATAAGATTGAACGCAAGTTTCGTCGGCTATATATTGGGAATGTAGATGTTTTAAACTGTTAAGAAATCATGTATGTCAGAACTGATTGAATTGTGTTACTACTGATTATAAATGCACAGATGCACCTTGGTTTATAACGACAAATGAAGACAACAGTGTTACAGTTACAACATTTGTCAACTTAGTATTGGAGTTACTAGATGCTTTTCATTGCAAACTCTCTCTCTCTCTCTCTCTCTCTCTCTCTCTCTCTCTCTCTGTTGTGCATTGATTTATTCAAATTTGGTTTGCATTTTTCACTGAGAGAGAGAGAGAGAGAGAGAGAGAAGAGAGAGAGAGGGATTGAAAGTGTAGCTGTTGATTGTTTCTTGTCTCTCGAAGTCTGACCGAATGGTGCATGCTGGGAGCACCCTCCAGAAACCGCCAGGACACAAGAGTCACTTTTAATCTTCCTTATCCGACTTTCAAAGACTTTTGATTCGAAGGACGATTTTAGGCGCCTTTTGACACTTCCTAATTTCCTCTAAGAATCGCCATTGGTTCATTCCATAGAATCAGTCTCAGAGTCCCGAAAGGAACTTCCGATTCCTGTCCCTGAGAGATTTGTCGTGAAATGAAAGAGACGCAACAGAATACGGAAGCATTTCGGTCTCACTATACTTGGTGAAATTTTCTTTCTAGCCTCGCACCTGCCCCTACAAATGGCGGCAACTTGCGAGGCTTTTTTCATCATAGTTTGAATGAGTGCCTGTGCGTTCGTATGCGATATTTTTATCCAGATTTCAACTTTACACAAACAATTGTCACTGCACTTGTCTTCAATACAAGTAGCCCGGAATGAAATGTTTTACCATTGTTTTTACGAATGACTGATAGTGTATTAAAGTAAGGACCACCTTGTGATATACAGTCTGTTGACACCATCAGAAGACGAATTCAAAACCAGTCGAGCATTGGGGGACCAAGCAGCGAAGGCAGGGGATGATTATGACGTTTTAGGCTGATCTCGAATCTGTTTGTAACATCGTTTTTCCCTTAAAAATCCAAGTTATTGGGCAAGGGCTGTGTCGAATCCGGTTTGGCTTAAACCAGTGAGGTTTAATTGATGGTTTTTCTCGCATGAGGATTCATGCTCCAATAAACCAAAAACAGGTGACTGAGGCTGGGTTGAGAGAGACGAAGGAGACCTATACTCTGTTTTTTTTCCATCTGTCCATCCGCCTGTGGTGTTTTCGCATCGTAACACTGGTTCCCGGGCTTTAAATAGTTACGCTATGTTTAAGTTTTAAGTAAATAAAAGGATATCTCGGTGTACATTTGCAACTGAAAAGTGTCTTTAATAATGTTACTGTTTTAATGATTTACTGTATGCGGATTACACCGTTAATATTCGAAATAGGATATTATTTGAAGCCCGGGACGCAGTGTTACCATGCGCATACACCACAGGCGGATGGACAGACTCTCTAATCCACACTTTCCCTGCCTCTCGTTGTTCCCCTTGCGTTATTTATGGGAGGAGTTTTTATTCAAATCAATATACAGATATTACTTCGATGCCTATTACGTACGGTTCTAGCAGTGCGAAGTCATAGTGTCCAAACAATCAAATCCTGTTCATTATTCAGCTGTTCAACTTTGCACCATAACAGTTTGTACTGATGGCGACATTACTCTTCACCTCCGTTATGAATCTCCCTAAAGTCCGTATTTGCAATGGTGGCTGAGGGAAGTGTTCATCCTCTCTCTCTCTCTCTCTCTCTCTCTCTCTCTCTCTCTCTCTCTCTCTCTCTCGTGTTACCACTTGTTTATAATATAACATTGTAAGGACTTCCAGAGGACAAACTAACCCACTGTTGCAGATTTGCTCTTTCGAAAATGCCGGCCACAGATGTCGTTACAGTTTAACGGACACTAGACTTATGTCATTATTTCATCAGTTTTAATTGCTGCTAAATAATGCCTCATATATTTTTATTCCTTTTGATACGTGAATATGAGACTTGTGGCTTCACCCCACAGCCGTTATAAATGTCTAAAGTTCATCGGTTTTTAACTTACAATTTGAACGGAAGCTTCGGTGGATATATGCATTAGGAATGGAGGTTTGAAAACAATGATTAATTCGTCAAAATTCATTGAATAACCTAAAATAATTACCTAACAATGACAGTTGCAGCATTTAAGTTTGTAGTGGAGTTAGATCCTTTTCATTACAAACTCTCTCTCTCTCTCTCTCTCTCTCTCTCTCTCTCGTCATCTCATAAACTCGTCGTCAATGCTCCTCAAATCCGTCTCTCTCTCTCTCTCTCTCCTCTCTCTCTCTCTCTCTCTCTCTCAACACATTCAGCGTCGGAAACAAAGAAAGAAAGATTGAAAGTATATGTTTATGCTTCTCATCTCAAAAGTCCCAAAAGGAGTTTCCGTTTCCTGTCCCCGAGGAATTTTTCGTGGTAAGAAACGCAAAAGAGAACGGAAGCATTTCGGCCGTACTATACTTAAAAAGATTTCCTTTCTAGCCTCGCACCTTCCACTCCAGATGGCGGCTTCTTGCGATGCTTTTTTTTTTCCTCTTTTTAATTCAAATCAGCTCTTGGCTCACTGGGGCCTGTTCGAGTTTAGTTCCCACCAAAGGGTGATTGGGTGCCTGTGCGAGGCTAGAATGTCAGGGTGGCTCAGAAAAAATCGGACGAACACTGCGTTCGTATACACTACATTGATCGTGACATCAACTTGAATTTAAGTGCTTATCAAGATTTAGTCTTATGTACAATTAACAGAGTGTTTATTGTAATGACTTCATTAACCCTTGGATGCAGACATCTCTTGCTATGACACTAATGCAGAAGGTGGGTCTCTCAGACCCTTCGTACAGACTTTTCATATTGGTAATAACTGAACGATTTAAACTAATTACTTGTTTTATTCCTGAATATTTATCATATGAAGTATATATTTAAGACAAAAATATTTAAATTCTTGTTCAAATTAAGTACATAAAATGTACTTTTTGAAAAACAATTCCACTGAAAAGATGAAAAAAATGGAAAAATTTATATTTGAAATGATATCTTGATAAGCATTCGTATTGTTACGACATTTTTATATAAAAAAACATTATTTCATTCAATGAAAGATGTAAATTAATAATTAATATACTGGACTTAACACCTTACAGTGATAGCAGAGTTCTATGAAACGCTACACTAGAGGACCTACAGTTTCACGGTGCTGCCTACTACACTCTAGACTTGGCATTTAGAACATACAATGTAGCTGTGCTCTCTGCAGACATGGCTTTGTCATTTCTTGCAAGTTGTTGCACTTTTACGATCTCTCTTGCTTGGACAGTTGTGACACCTCTTCTTCCCCACTTTTAGAACAGAATACAGCTTTTGGAAGATTTGGGACTGATTCCAGTCGTTCTGACATATGTGGAATAACTAACTCTTTCACGAGTTCTTTTATAAAAAGTCGACGTTTGTGTGACTTGTTTGGGTGGAAGTCTGAGCATCTAGACAGGCAACGTCTATCATATTGTACCAAAGAACCATTGGCCATCTTCCTGTTTGCCTTTTGCTTGAATAAGTTTGTACCATTTGGTCCATCACATCAACCCCACATTTTGTTTCATTGTAGAAGCTAATGAAAGATGGTTTTTGTTTCTTGCTATCCCTGTCAATCTCTTTATCATGATGCATAGTGCTAAGCAGAGTTACATTTTTCTGAGTTGGCTTTTTCTTTGGTATGTAGCTGACCATTGTGACATCATTCTTGAAACTAAATTCACTACTGTAAACTTCACGATTCTTTGCACTTTTCATGATGTTAGGAATAGGTATCGGGCTTGTTCTGGCGTAATGTACCAACCAATGACAATTTTTTTTCCAAAAGGGCCTCTGCTAGTGGTACACTAGTGAAAAAGTTGTCAGTGGTTATGTTACGCCCTGTATTTCTAAACTGACTGCACAGCTGTAATACAATTTTTGTGCCAAGGTTTTTACAAACATCTTCCCCAGGCTGTCGTCCAGTGTAAATAATTCCATCAAACCCAAAATAACTTCTGAAATCACAAACGCAAAATATCTTTATTCCATATTTTGACGGCTTCGCTGACATTTATTTTATTTTCAGTGTTACACCTAATTTTAGTGTTATACCTATAATTCAACGAAAACCTAATATAATCTGAAGATTATTCATGTATCAATTAATATCTGAAGTGGAAATAAACGAAAGAAAAGAGTAAAACTCTTACCGGGTCTCAGAGACCCAGTTCCTGCAAATTACGCATACACATTGAAATTATGCGCCTGCCCCAAAGACCTTAATATATTTGGTGTTTTGCACTAATAAACATATTTTATGATAAATTTTCAAGGATTACATAAAATATGAATGCTCTCACAAGAATAGAATGCAGCGTTATCAAGATACGAAAAACCGTTCGGGTTCAATAGACCCATTCCTT
>NC_087208.1:91691333-91696333 GCF_015104395.2 Macrobrachium nipponense
GGGACCAATCCCGTTTCCCTTCATAATCAGTCGAGACAGCCAACCTTAAACAAAAGATTTGAGGCTTAGAACATGTTTAGGCTTAAATGGCTGGAAGACGACCTTTTGTAGAACATTAACGGCATATATTACTACTAGTATAATAATTTAAATATAATGATAAAAGTATTTTTTTTTTTTTTTTTTATTTGCCGGACGTCTCCACATTTTCTCACATCCATTCAAAGAAATTATAAGAATACAAAAACATCAAATCAAATCTTTATTTGCCAGTCATCTTCAAACCTTCCATACGCTCTTTAAAACTGGTTAGAATTCCTTCTTTGAGCTCGATATCGCATTTAAGGATTTATTATCGTCAAGATGTTGAGACCAAAAGGAGGAAGAAGAAAATGTGACATTGGGTCTTCGGCATCTTGATGATCATCATTATAAACATCAGTGGATGATTTTGGCAAGAATGTTTTCTCATTTGTTTTTAAATGCAGCTTCGTTTTTACATTGGTCTGGCATTAATGAAAACAAATATCAAAATTGGGGTCTTCTGCGTCTAAAGGACGATAAGTATAGCAAATCTTATTTATGACGTATGCCAAAATCTTTTTTTTTTTTATTTTTTTTTTAGCAGAAAACGTTACCCAATGTATTCCATAATATATTGCGGAAATACTTGAGCTTCGTCCCGGAATGTCTTTCGGTCTGTATCGTTATGATCTGTATCGTTCTCACTTCCTACTTCCCATTTTTACAGACTATAAATTTAATGTCACTCTTGCGTAAAAAGGAACGGTGCCATCAAGATAAACAAAGATATCAGGAAGCTGAAATATGGCACGAAAAAGATCCTCCGGACGTTTTAACGACCTAGTCAAGAATCCCTCTGGATCGACGCGACAGAAAGGAACCTATGGACATAAAAGTTGGTCATCTGTTGAAGGTGTAATAAAATATATTCCGTTCCCCCTGGACTCGCAGGGTAACGAACCTTGGAAAGATATAAAACAAGGTATATGAACTATTCTATAGACGTTGGTATAAAAGAGGAATTTATATATATATATATATATATATATATATATATATATATATATATATATATATATGTGTGTGTGTGTGTGTGTATATATATGTATATATATGTATATATATATGTATATATATATATATATATATATATATATATATATATATATATATATATTTCTTCTTCTTCTTCTTCTTCTTTTTTTATCCTTTATCAAATATGGTCGACGGTATGTGAAGGATTGCCTGATGAGGCTGCACAGGATTCAATAGTCCCTCTCAGACACACTTTCCTTAGGAATAACTTTCGTTCCACGGACCTTTTATATGACGTAGATATGATGAGTGGTAGACTATTATGCCGTAAAGAGCGATGGGACAATTGAATGCCTTCCCAGTAAAGAGAAAGTCGCGAATAGGCTCCACATTAGTCTACTTCAAACCAGAAGTAATCCTTGGGGAATTAAATTACTTTGCGTTGTATAATTATTTTTTTATAAATTATTTAACAAGCTTCAGTAACCTTTTTTTATTATTCTGATATATATTAATGGTAAAAGTCAACTTGTTACACTAAGGTTGGTATACATTATTATGAAGTGTTAACATCTCTAACTGATTAATTAACAACTCTCAGTAAACCTCATAACGACTGGTATTTATTATTGTAATAGAGTGGTTAATTTATCTCAATGGTAATAATCATTATATTATTCAATTATCTTTAGGATAACTTATAACCACGCAGAATTATAAGTGATTAGTGTATTTGACCTGGCCATGATTCTAACTTAGGGCTTGTGGTTCGTGGACAGTGATAAATGATAGATAGTCAATTTATCCATTGAGTTTTGCGTTTACCAGTTATAATTCTCCTTAGGTGTAACTTATTCTCAAGGTAAAGGAAAGTTGGTGTTATGTGCTAGTGGCGTAATATTTTCCCGGATAAAAAAAGTCACGCAGGTTTATAAAAAAAAAAAAAAATCTTCATGTATAAGGTTAAGTCGGTTCCTCATACCAGACTGTGGCTAATGAAAAAAGACAGGTAAATATTCACTTTCACTTTCACATTTTGACTTCTGAATTGTGGACGAACACTTTGTGTAGAATACTTCTCCCACATCTGCATCCTAACACACCTACACAACAACGCGTCGGATCCCTGACACACACTGCACTATTCTCCATTCCCAGCCGGCTGGTTCCACTCTATCAAATATACCACCTTTGATCATTCCTCTCTTCCTGTCCTTCCGCTTATACACTTCCTAATTATACACTCTTTTCCCCAGTCAATCATTGTCCATGCTTTCCAGATAATCAGTTATCTCAAAATAGCCTGATTCATCATTTCACCGATGCTGGTCTTTTGATCAATTCTACCTGTCTCAATATTTCTCACCCATACAAACCTCAATATTTCTCACCCATACAAACCTCAATATTTCTCACCCATACAAACCTCAATATTTCTCACCCATACAAACCTCAATATTTCTCACCCATACAAACAAGTTATCTCAGGAAAGCGTTTACCTTTTACCTTATACACAGTCGACATCGACACTTTCCTTCAAGTTGACTCGGCAATCACTTCACGCATTCCCACCTGAGCTTTCACAGGCTTTCTATGTCTCCTCACAATTTTTCGAACTGACCTTGGTCCTTTCATTGCTTCACCCAGCCCGTAATAACCCTTTCTCTCGTCCTGCCATCACACGTTTCACCGACTTCCTCTTATTCTTTCACTTTCCATATTGAAATTCATTAATCCATTTCCTGGTATCCGTTTAAGCAATTACTCTTACTTTTGCTCACATTTACTCTCAACTTTCTTGACTCTATAACAGCCTTTCGCTAATGTTTGCAGTTTCTTTGCACTGTCCTCGTTCAGTCAACAAACCATTCATGATTCATTTTCCTTTGCCCAAATCTTGGCAATTCCATCTGGTCCTTATTTTTTTTTTTTTTTTTTTTTTTTTTTTTATGGAAACACTGAACAGCCTTGGTATGACACCCCAGCTAAGTCTCAGACGCACCTTTACACCAAATCAGTCTCTCTCCCATTTACATATTCATATATTCTATCAGACTCTTCAGTTTCTTGACAAATTTTGGTCATTCTCAATAACTCGATTTTTATGCCATACAACCTCAACATATCCCTCAAATAGCTTCTCCATCAATTTTAGTACAAGCATTTTTGGTAAATAAATGCTATGTAGTTATGTGAAAACCTACACTGTTCTTCCATTATATTCTTCTATCGCTTAGCTTAATTTCTTGATCAAAATGCTTCTAAGTTATTTTTACCTTTATAATTCTTACAGACTTCTCTTTCACCTCTGTCTTTAAACGGTACAACTATTATTCCTCTCATCCACTCATTCGGAACCTTCCTTCACCCTCGAATAGCTTATAAACGCAAGTCATCCCCTCCCGGCCTATCATAGCCATACAGCTCCCATCAACTCTTGATGTCTATCCATTGTTCAGCCTCGTGACTGTCCTCCTCATGTCTTCTGCAGTCACTTTCACAGCCTGTCAGTCTTATGCTAACCCTTTTTGAGTGTTACATTCTGCAGCTCTGCTTCTTTTACCTTCTGCATGAAGTAAATATTCTAAAACACTTGTCAACCCAGGATTTCATGAACTCTTCGCTGTAATCCTTCATCTACATCTTTCGTCTGGGATCCATTTTTTCCACTTTTCTGTGTGAATTTACTACTTCCTGGAAAATAAGTTATAGTTTTTTAAGGATTTGCTCACGTTATTTTGTTTTCCCCTACTTACATATTTATGTATATCTACACACACACACACACACACACACACACACACACACACACACATATATATATATATATATATATATATATATATATATATATATATAATATATATATATATATATATATGTGTGTGTGTGCGTGTGTGTGTGTGTGTGTGTGTGTGTATGTATATGTATACATATTCATAAATTATAACTGTTATTGCCAGAGTAGCAGTATGAATTAGATATTTAATTTTCCTCAGGGTGCGTGAAGAAGAGCAAGATCCTCATTAGTGGAAACAGCAACGCCATCGGCAAAAGGACTATTGTAACAGGCATGTCTTCGTTAGTGACTGTGACGACAGTTGACCGTCTACATGGTAAAGTTAGTGACTGGAGAAGTCAAGACTTAAGTAACTACTTAAAGACTGCTGAATTAATGTCACTTTCTTCAGGATCTGCCTTGTTTTAGTTTAGTTTTAGGACAACTTTCATTCCCAAAATGCTAACGATTTCTTGGCTTTTTATTTTCCTTTGAATTTTATATTACACCTGCGAGTTATTTGGAATTGAGTGATTCTATTTTATTGATTATTCTCTCTCTCAGTCCCTTATAATGGAAGATTTTCTAATTTCGTATTCACATACTTTGAAAAAAATACTTTCAGTGCCCATTGATTGCAAATTGAATTCCTGTTTATTTCAAAACATAATTACTTCTTGATGCTCATGTTACATTGCAGCGAAATATTTTTTTTATTTAGTAACAGTTTGTGAGGTGCTGGAAATCTCATCGATTTTCTGTTCATGTTCGAATCCTGTCCAGTGTTTATGAATCACTCGTTTATTCCTCTGTTAATTTTCTACATATTAACATTACTGTCTGTACGTGAATATTCTTCATCACCTCAGATGTCTACTATTTGATTACATAGTATATAACGCAAAATTTTCTCTTGGAATTAATGTAATGTGTATATTTGTAAGATGGATACACATTACTGACTTTTATGCCGGGAAACTGAATTATGCGTGAATTGTTGCTATGAGGATACGAGCCACAGGTCTATTGTATTTATCATTTCCCGTGACATGCTGGTCCAGTCATTGAAGTTTGTGGTTCATTCATTTGAAAGGAGTAACAGGAGGACAACCTCGCATTTGCAACATAAATCGATTGCTAGGAGAGCGTGGAAAGTTAGAT
>NC_087208.1:91701333-91718833 GCF_015104395.2 Macrobrachium nipponense
CCAATACAATATAATGAGTGACATTCCCATGAAACACACCTCTACCATTGTAGTTTGTACTGACCCCATTCTATAGAGTTCAATTAAAAACATTCTGTTGTGTAGTGAAGATGAAAGAACTGGGAAAAAATGGTCAACAATTCCTTATGCTTTCAGGATTATTTAGTACCCACTCTCAAAATAACCGCCAGCCACCCAAGATCTCTCTCTCTCTCTCTCTCTCTCTCTCTCTCTCTCTCTCTCTCTCTCTCTCTCATGTCTTGGTCTTAATAATCCCGGTGTTTACATGAAATTAGTTTTCCGTTAGACCTTGAGCAGTCTTTCAGATGAGAAGTAACATGTTAGTGAATTAAATAAACATTTAGAAGCGGGATAGAACGTCTCAGAATTTTACGTTGAAATCACCGATTCGAGGGATAGCGAATGGACTAATGAAAGTATAGAGAGGGAAACAAAAGGGATTTCCTTTCATATCTGATAGTAAAGGCTGACATACCAAAATCTGCTTGGATAAAAATTATATAAGGCACTGGGATTTCTGTTATACCATGACAATCATATTCTAAACAAAACGATTACTCCACTCGGATCAGCAGTCTTCTGAAATGAGATAACTGCTTGTTGACTCCCAGTTGCCTCTGATACCCATTCATTGCCAGGTGGTGGCAGGTGGCGCGGTAAATACTGCGCACTTTACTCTCGTTAGCTCTCCTGCAAAAGTTCTTATCGAAACATTATTCGGAAATTGTCTTATCTGATTTTTTCTCGTTTTCAAAAATGGTGTCTTCTATCAAAGAAGCTTTTGACGAAACTAGAAATGTAAGGGTTACGAATGATTGATAAACGTTGCTGTCTATTCAGAGAGGATTCATTTTAGTAAGGTAATCGTTGCAGTTTGTCTAATAACTGATACGTGGAGCAACATAATAAGATACTAACAGAATACAAATACAAGAGAGGACATTTACTGTTTTGTTGACATCACTACAATTCATGCCAAGGTCCCCAACTGGATTCACGTCGTAGCCTTTTACTTCTTCCCATTCCCGCTTCCTTTCTTCAGTCTCCCTCTCCAACCTTTCAACTCCCGTTTTCATTGTTTTGATCGCTGAATATCTGGAAGTGGCTCCGAACTTGGTTTGTCAACCTAAATTTCATAAATCAAACTTCCCTTCGTGCAATATGTTATATTCTGAAGGATGAAATACCAACAACGTTAATTTACATGGAAGGTTTTGCTTTATTCCTTCTTTCCCAAGAAAAATACCATCCTAAAGATCACTGTTTCTCCATTATCAAAGAAAACAACAGCCTCTGAAGATAATGAAGCAATGAATACGAAACAAGTTTCATTTCTTGCTCTCGTCGGTTCATCTGTCAAACTCTGGACGTCATTATTGAGATACTAAACGTTCATTTTGCTTCGTCTTCCCAAACTCGTTTCAGCACCAAAAATTAACGAGCAAGAAGACATTTATTTCCCTGAAAGACCTTCCATTGCAAAGGTAGCGTTAAACCCATGTTCAGTATCTGTTTTAATTTTTCTGCGAGAATGAGAAAGTGACAGGCGTAGGGGAACTGGAAAATGAAGATGATTTGCAGACTACTTCATTCTTCATTAGCTGTTGCTCGAGTCTTGGAAATGTTACTGTTTGTAATAAGAAAATGTCGTAGCTGATGATACTTAAGTATATTTCCTAATGCCATAATAAAGCGATGAGCTGCGTAAATAAAACGCCGTGTCGTGCTTTTTGGGATGGTTAGAAGATCCAGTTTTGTACACACACAACACACACATACATGTAAATATGTATATGTATGCATATGCATGTGTGGCTTTGCATTTTGGAAAAATGTGAAAATTCCTGTTTTTATAAGGATGAATATATTGTTAAATCCATCAGTGGATCTTTTAACCAGTACATGCGTTGCTAGTATATCGTTTTACATCAAACAATAATTTTGTTCTCTTGGTAACTAAAGAAAAGTAACGTTATTGGAGGAGTGATGAGAATGTACATTCCACAAGGAAAGTCAGGATACAGTTTTCATTAACTTTCGTTCATCGAATTTCCCATTTGTTTTTATTGAAACGACATAATTTCGCTAATTTGCTCTAGAATATGAAAATACATTGCAAATTATATCATATAAGTTAAAACTGCAAAACAAAACCGTTCAGATACTTAAAAACATGATATGTCCGAAGTAATTGGAATTTCTCAGATGGATTCGTTCATGGAGATCTGGTAGATAGAATGTGAATTTCTGATTGCAGTACTTACTATGCATCACGACGACAATATTATACTCATTTTTCTTCATGAACGGGAATATTGTGCACCATCGTAAGTGGCGAATGTAATTATTTTAGTTTTATATAAACTTATGCTTGTATTCTGAAGCGTTTAAAATTAGCTGACGTCAATGGCAGTCAGTGTTGCGACGGCTAAGGTAGGGAGCGTTTTCTATGATGTGAGGAGAAGGCCTAAAACTTTGAGCGGGAAAGCGCAAGTCACTGGATACTGGCTTACGTAACGGATTTCACACTTTGATTACTTTGACATTGACGTGGATAGAATGCTAGTTGCTGTTTATAAATCTACTGTCTTTGAAAATACATTTTTATCAAGGTTAAAATAGCATTCTGCTCAAAGATTTTCTGACTATGCTCCCATTACAAAGCAGTTCGTAGTTAGCCTACACGACTGCATTACTTTGCGGCGAGGCTCAATCATCTCCCAACACAGAATTTTTTGCACGGTATAAAACTTTGTCTGTGCAATGCATATTGAGTTATTTGTGGTAATAAATATTTTTACTTAATACAGTTTTTTTCGTGAATGATTTGTGGATGCAAACCGATTTTCAAAAATACAGAAATTGTCCATGTCTTTTTACAATCTTTGTATGTTACGGCAACTGTCGAATGAAATCAAGATTAAGGTATGAATTTCTTAGGGAATTAACTTGAATACTATGATACTTCAAATTTTATCTAGCATATAGTAGCACGATCTTGGCAGCCACATCACCCTGTTTCCCAGGTATCTTTGACCGACTCACCGCACTTTCTTCTGCCTTTCCCCATCACAAGTCCGTCACCAATACTATAACTCTCTCTCTCTCTCTCTCTCTCTCTCTCTCTCTCTCTCTCTCTCTCTCTCTCTCCACTTTTAAAGCACACTTGAAAAAAATATTATCACTCAATCTCTCAAAGTAAATATAATGAATTAAGTATCTCTATAGATAGGCCTATGATCTCTCTCTCTCTCTCTCTCTCTATCCTCCCTTCTCTCTCCTCTCGTCTCTCTCATCCCTCTCTCACACTTTTGAAACATTTGAAAATATATTATCATTTAATCTCTCAAAGTAAATATAACGAATTAAGTATCTCTATCGATAGGCCTATGCTTGCGCGCGCTCTCGCTGTATATCGTCATAATATTTCATTCTTTACTGTATTGTTCCTCACGATTTCCACAAGTACTGCCCAAATTTTAAAACACTTTCTCTCATTGTTTAAGATCCGTCTTCAGTTACGTATGAATTTTACGTCAGTTTAGTATCAAACATTACTTATAAGTAAGGTTTCACAGTAGTTTTAAAAAAGGATGATTGATATTCTACCCTGAACTGATGTTACCAAACAAACATTAACGAATAATATAGAGTCTGTATAAATGATTATAGGACATCTACAGAATCTTTATGGTGTAAAGTTAATGGAAATCTAGAAAGCAACAACCGCTATGATTTTGAAGCTCCGCCCCCTTTGTAGAATTGACAGGTGTGGCATTATTGAACAATATATGTCCGAAGATTGAAAAAAAACTGTATCTTAACGTTCCTTGCCGAATGTACGTACATGTAATCTTATTTTGTTATTAGCTGACCAACCTAGCGCTATCTGAGAAAACTCTGAATGACACCCGATAAACTCTCTCTCTCTCTCTCTCTCTCTCTCTCTCTCTCTCTCTCTCTCTCTTCTCTCTCTCTCACCAATATATATATTATGTATATAATATATATATATATATATATATATATATATATATTATATATATATATATGTATATATATATATATATATATATATATATATATATATATATATATATTATATAATATATATATATACATAAACTTTGAATCTGATATTTTCATATTCTAACTAACAAGGCTATTCGTTTAACATAATAAGCGTGAACCTTTAAACAGGTCGATCAATTCCCACGTCGTCGATCCTGTCAGTATAACTCTGAAATTGCATCATTAACAATATAAAAATCTTCTAACACCCGCAATGCTAGTTATGCCTTGTTTCATTCAATGTAATTATTTTATATTTCTTTTCTTAAGTCACTGATTTTCTTTCTTATACCTTTTCAGTTCCATTGACCCTTGATTATGATATTGATGATCCCTTTGCCTCGTTTCTTTACCGGTATAACATAATAATAAATAATGGGCACAATTTTCAGTGTCGAAAATGATAACAATGATTGCAGGTCCACAATAATATCGCATGTGAAGTATATAAAGTGTTTAATAATAAGAGCTTTCGAACCCTGCACCAGGTTCATCCTCAGCAAAGTGAACATGATGAATTTAAAAATCTGTCGAAGTAAACTTCTGAATAGGACAATTATTCCACCATGACGAACGCAAATGAAGGAAGCGCTCACAGCCCAACTAGGTGATTCCGTTGTTGTTCGAATTCCTGTTGGTTATTCTGCTGGAACGTCTTGTTGGCTGTGATGATGCCGCACGGTGTTTCCCTTGGCGATGCGGCTGCAACAATGCTGGACATCACGTCCCCCGTGTTGTAATCTGTCTGAGGGAGGAGAGCAGAAGAGGGGGCAGCATCAGGCGGAGAGAAAACAGAGCTTGTCTTAAGATTAAAATTTTCAACAAAGTTTTTAAGAATGTAAAAATTGACTAATGGGTCTTCCCCAACGAACGTCTTGTTACCGTAATAAGCTTCTCCTAAGTTTATGGCGGCGCCTTTCCACTAGTCTTCTTGTTTGGACATTGTTATTTTAAAAACTATGTTAGATCCATCCCAATTCGGTCTATGGTTTGTTCTTAAAAAGCATGGGAGACGTCTCCCATGCTTTTAAGAACAACCATAGACCGAATTGGGATGGATCTAACATAATTTTTAAAATAACAATGTCCAAACAAGAAGACTAGTGGAAGGCGCCGCCATAAACTTAGGAGAAGCTTATTACGGTAACAAGTCGTTCGTTGGGGAAGACCCAATAGTCAATTTTTTACATTCTTAAAAAACTTTGTTTAAAAATGTTAATCTTAAGACAAGCTCTGTTTTTCTCTCCGCCTGATGCTGCCCCCTCTTCTGCTCTCCTCCCTCAGACAGATTTACAACACGGGGACGTGATGTCCAGCATTGTTGCAGCCGCATCGCCAAGGGAACACCGTGCGGCATCATCACAGCCAACAAGACGTTCCAGCAGAATAACCAGCAGGAATTCGAACAACAACGGAATCACCTAGTTGGGCTGTTGAGCGCTTCTTTCATTTGCGTTCGTCATGGTGGAATAATTGTCCTATTCAGAAGTTTACTTCGACAGATTTTTAAATTCATAATGTTCACTTTGCTGAGGATGAACCTGGTGCAGGGTTCGAAAGCTCTTATTATTAAACACTTTATATACTTCACATGCGATATTATTGTGGACCTGCAATCAATAATAATAATAATAATAATAATAATAATAATAATAATAATAATAATAATAATAATAATAATAATAACTTCTCAGCATAGACAAGAAAACTAGGAGACACATGACAATACACAAAGCACTACACCCAAGAGCAAATACGGACAGACTATACATAACACGAAAGGAAGGAGGGAGAGCGCTACTAAGCATAGAGGACTGTGTCAACATCGAGAGCAGAGCATTTGGGCAATATCTGAAAGCCAGTTAAGACGACTGGTTAAGGAGTGCATGGGAAAAAAGGACTGATAAAAGTAGAAGAAGACCCAGAAATATACAGAGAATAAAAAACAGAACAGAGGAATGTCACACAAACCAATGCACGGACAGTACAGGAGACAGATAAAAGAACTGGCTAGCGATGAAACATGACAATTGCTACAGAGGGGAGAACTCAGGAAGGAAACAGAACGTCATACCCATTTGCAAAAAGTGCAATATGAAAAACGAGACTATAAACCACATAGCAAGCGAATGGCCGGCGCTTGCACAGAACCAGTGCAAAAAGAGACATGATTCAGTAGCAAAATCCCTCCACTGGAGCCTGTGCAAGAAACACCAGCTACCTTGCAGTAATAAGTGTTACGGACACCAACTTGAGGGAGTGATAGAAAACGATCAGGCAAAGATCCTCTGGGACTATGGTATCAGAACAGATAGGGTGATGTCCCAATACCATGGGACACTCGAGTAGATGAGAAAGAAAGAGAAAAAATCGATAAGATGGGTATAGGATATGCCAGTGGAAATTGTACCCATAATCAAAGGAACACTAAGCACGATCCTAAGATCCCTGAAAAGGAACCTGGAAAAACTAGATGCCGAAGTAGCCCCAGAACTCGCAGAAGAGTGTGCTACTAGAAACAGTGCACGTAGTGAGAAAAGTGATGGACTCCTAAGGAGGGAGGATGCAACCCGGAACCCCACTCTATAACCCTGTCGAATAGGATGACTGAGATAATAATAATAATAATAATATAATAATAATAATAATAATAATAATAATAATAATAATAATTCTTTCAACCTTGAACTATGGTTATACGAATTATTCCACGTTGCCATACAGATGTTTTAAAAATAATGTAATGTTATATGAATTCTTAGATTTTTAATATTAAAAGTATGGAAAAAAAAATACTCTGAAAACCTATCAGTTATAAATCCCTTTGGGCATAGGTTTATTCCCATATATAAAAGTGTCAAAATATATAATATACACATTTGCACATATTATGTATATATATATAAATATATATATATATATATATATATATATATATATGATGTATATTATGTATATACATACACATATACATATATGTTATATACATCACAAAAACTCCATTACTTTTACAGCACAATGTTATAAGTACAATTCATGTAAGGAGAATTCCTCGGGATATACGCGCAACACTTATGCAGTAACGAATGCACAGTTTCATTATCTTATAACGTTTGACATTATAAGTTGAAATTTTTGTTGTGGGACACTGAAATGAAACACATAGTGTTTGGAATATGTTGTCTGTGTGCTACTTGATACTTCATCCTAGCCAGAGGTTGTGGTTCTTTATTTATTTCTAACCGTCGTTAATGCATATGCTAGAATATCCGAGTGGATCTTGTGTGTCCTCCCCGGGTGACAGTAGGGGAGACATGTCACAGCCACCCACATCCTTAAAACCGGTTTGTCCGGCCCGGGTGGGGGCAGGGATAGGTAAGGGAACGGGAGGGCAGGGGGGACAGCAGCCCCGGGTTCCAGCGTGCGCCAAGAAGCTCATAAAGAATAAAGAAGTGGAAAGACTTACAACCTTCACTACTAAACACACAACTCTTTTGAGAAAGCAACGCCGCAGGACATCAAATAATTTTCAGTCTAAAAGATAAATTTTCATCCTTTTCAGAAGCTCCTTTCCTCGGCTCCATAACATCACATTAGATAAGAGGAACCAATGATTAATCTGGAGCGTTACAAAAGGCTTCCTCCAAACCAACAGCAGCTTTTTCTTAGGAGCGAGATAAGGAAAATAAAACAGGAAATCGCCAAATATTCCGGTGTAAAAGAGAACTAGATTTCTTTTGTTTTCCAAGGAAAAATATATTTCTCATCTAGAAAAGATGTCCTTTTGAATTTCAGCCGAACTACCTTTTTGTCGGCATTTTCATTCCAAGATTACTTTTCGCATTTCCTAATGTTGTGCTCCTTCTTGTCCGCATACTCGGGAAATGAATTTGTTCTCAGTGTACAATATTCTCCTTGAAAAATGTGGAACTTTACTTTGATATCCAAGCAAGATAAAGCTGATGGGTATTAAAAGGAGATTTTAATCTTGTGCAAGAATAAACACTTGAATGGGACGGGTTTTAGTAATTAATTAAAGACGTTAGTGCTTCATCTTCACTCAGAGAGGAGCAAATACATAGTCTTAATGCCTCTTTATATTCCATACATCAGAAGTTCCTGAACGCTGACGGGATTAAAGGTTATGGATGTAGTCAATTCACCTGAAATTATACTCATGTCTAGGACGAAATTAATTTGGGAATTTGATTACAAAATATACACACACACACACACACACACACACACACACACACACACACACATATATATATATATATATATATATATATATATATATATATATATATATAATATATATATATATATACACACACACAACACACACACACACACACACACACATATATATATATATATATATATATATATATATAGATATATATATATATATATATATGTCACAAAGTGCCATGTATCTGGTTACTACTCTTACCATTAATTAACTGTTACCTCACAACAGCCAGACACCTGAACCTTCATCACAGGTACTAAACGTCTGAATACTCTAAAGGCAACAGTGATCCCTTAAACAACTTACCAGTATTGCAGAAAATCAGACTAAGTTCATCAAAACAGGTGTGAGGTAATCTGTAAGTAATTATATTAATTAAAGGGCATCACTCCGTCAACAACTTTAAAAGTCTAAGTATTTCCCTGATTTCAGAAGTCCAAGTACTTCCCTGGTTCTAACTCACTTCAAGTAAATTGAAGGAAAAAAGCTTAATTACCACTCTATGTTTCTACCTAAGCAAATCATATAATCACTTACTTATACTGGGTTTAAAAAGGAAACACTTATAAAAATTTTGAATAAAAAAATTTATTATTAAACTCAAAATTATAAGTGAAATTCACAATATCAGGGAAATGCACTGTTACTTGAAAAAGCAAAGTTTAATTATTTCTTGAATTAAGTAAAATTAAATTAGAATTAATTTATCACAAAATTCAAGAAAATTAATTCAATCAAATTCAAAAGTGTTAGGCAATTATTAAAATTTGGAAATTAATTCATTAGTGCTAGACAACACTAAAATTTTAAAAGAATTCTAAGTAAATGCAAATTAATTCACTAGTGTTAAATTCAATTAAATGTGCAATGATTAATTAATTAAAACAACTAATTTAATTAAACTGAGAATGCAAATGAAAACAGAAAAATGTGGAAAATACCAAAATTGTAAAAAGCACCAATCACACAGAACATAAAATAAAAACACACATTTCAATAAGAAAAAAATGAATAAATGCACAGAAAATCACTTCAAATGAAACAAACACAGAACACAAAAATTTGCAATATGTAGAAATTTATACTTTTATTAAACCATTGTAACTATTAGTTGCAACTAATAAAGATATAACACTTTACCTTGGTACCAATTTTCTTTCTGCTGCAGCTTGTTTCACAATTTCACCACACAATATTTCTCAAATGAAAATAAAAGGTGCCGTTATACAATGTTTGTTCAGATCCCACGAAAAGCACTAAATAATACTAAATAACTCTAGGAAATATCAAATCTGAAATTCATGAGTGACCATTCAGTAAGCATTAAATCTTTATGTTACTTTGAAATCAAAAGTGCCATGCGAGAGAGAGAGAGAGAGAGAGAGAGAGAGAGAGAGAGAGAGAGAGAGAGAGTTGTAAACGCTATGAGGATATAAGTCAGAATGAAACTCTCTTCCTTACAGAAACTGGACAGTGGATCTGGCACAAAACGTTTTGTTCATGAGAAAGATGATGCTATCTTTCTAGATGCTTGTAATATGACGTAAACTTACAGAAAAATCGTGAAATCTACACGTTGCTATCGACAAAGAAGTACAAGTATGAAACCAGTCATGAACGTATTAGCTCAACCAAAGAAGAAAAAAGAAAAAAAGTGAAAAAAAATAAATAACCAAAGAAAAAGCTAAAAATAAAGTTTTAAATATGATGGGTGAAAGAAAGAAAAAGAAAAAGAGAGAATGAATAGAGAAGAAGAAGAAGAAGAAATAGAAAAAACTAAAAAAACAAAGGTAGCATATTTTGACTGAGACAGAAGCAAATGTCCCTATCAGAATGTGATAACAGGAATTAAAAACACAACGGAGATCTCTAATCAAACGTGTTGACAGGATTGGAAAACAAAGCAGAGACTTCGGGGTCTCTTAAATTCGAGTTGATGACATATTAGGCAAACAACTCTAGATTCGAATGGACAAAGTTAATCTCTCTCTCTTTCTTTTCATAATACATTATATATTTTAATTAATCGTCCGCAAAATCTGAACATACATTTTAAGACATCCTATAACTCTAAGCTAGCTAAGGAACCTGAAAAATGTTGCAAAATTCTATTCTAACATTTCATACAGTCTAGGAGAAGACATATGCATTTTGAAAGTATTAACATATAAATATATATATATATATATATATATATATATATATATATATATATATATATATATATTAGATATATACCTATATATATATATATATATATATATTAATATATATTATATATTTATATACTGATATATATATATATATATAGTATATATATATATATATATTATCGTATATATAATATATATATATATATACTATATCTTATACATATATATATATATATATATTATATTATATATATACTATATAGATATATATTATATATATAGATATATATATCTATATATATATGTATATATAGACATATATATATTATATATATATATATATATAGATATATAATATACCTATATATATATCTATATATATATATATATATATATATATATATTATTATATATACTTATAATATATATAGTATATATATATATATATATATATATATATATATATAGTATCATATATATATATATACATAGATGATACATATATATAAATATATATCGTATATATGTCATATATATATATATATATATATATATATATCGATATATATATATATACTACATATATATATACATATATATATATATATATATACTATATCTATTATTATATATAGATATATACACTATAAATAAATATATATAAATTTATATTATATATATATATATAAATATATATATATATATATATAGATATATATATATATATACTATAGTATGTATATATATGATAGTATATATAGTATATATGTAATCTATATATGTATATATGTATTAGGTCTATCTATATGTTCTATATATATATATATATATATATATATATATATAATATATATATATATACTGGATATATATATATATATATATATACACACACATTCAGGAAAAAGCTTTTTGGTATCACGAGTACAGAGGGAAAGTGGCGTTTTGCAGTGTCAGTCAACCTTCACCTCACTTATCCTACTCGATATTGTCCATCAGCCTTGGATGCATTCTCTTAGGAACCGTGGTGACTACTTCGGATGTTGAGAAGCTGCCTGGCTCCATTTAGAAGATGCTGCAATTTGCCTAAAGTTTTCGGTAGCTAGAGGTTGCTTGAATTTAGAGTGACTGCTTTCTGTCTTCTTCCTGACAACAGCATGCAGGCAAGTTTCTCAACAGAGCCTTCCATCCCTGACTGTATTTCCTGATAGATGTGACTTCATCTGCCCTTTATTTAACAAGGGGAAGTGGGGATGGTAAGACATAAGTAGGTCGCTACAGCTGTTCTTCATTTAACAAGAGGAAGGAGGGGTGGGGGCTAGAGATGATAATTTGAGATTTATTATTATCCTCCCTTCCAAGCTGGTATTACTCGACCCATCCTCTTTTCTAATGAGGTCACAACAAACTACACTGTAGCATGAGTCCCTATGATCTTGGACATCGCACAAGCCAAGCTGGAGAGGACAATACAGGAGTCATCCTTCCTGTTTTTCCAGGTGAGAGAGCAACAGCAGTCCAGCTCTCGAGGCAGTTCATCCTGCCAATGTAGTCAGTTTCCATATAAAAGAAGAGGATTTGTATCTTGTAGGGAAAGATTGTAAATTTCACAGACAATCAGCCTTTTTTGTAGATATGTATATTTGAACACTTTGTTACCAATTTCCAATAACCATACCAGCTGAAGGTATCGTATAGAAGACTCGGGTTTATGTGTTGGAAAAAATGCAAAATAGTTATTCGTCATTGCCCTTCCAGTCGGTTATTGTAAATAAGTGTAGCACTGATGAGTTTTATTTGAATAGTAGAATAGTGCTCATCCCCTCAACATATCTTTTAAATTCCTTTGGTTTGATAAATAACTAAATTTTTAAAATTTTATTTGGTATACCTTTAGTGTTCGTTCAGAAAATTATGTAAGCTCTTTTTTTTTTTTTTTTTTTTTTTTTTTTTTTTTTTTTTTTTTTTTTGTTGGTTTTTTTTTTTTTTTTTTTTTTTTTTTTTTTTTTACTATTTGATGGCGGAAGTTCAGGAGCCACTTCTTTGAAAGGATGAAATTCATTATCTAGAAAAATAGGAACGATTTCCCGCTCTTTACCAGATGTATTCCTTCTTGACAATCTAAAACGTATCAACTTGCTTAAATAGTTATTTAAAAAAAGCCAATTGAAAACTCCTAAGGTTCAAAGTAATATTCGTGGCTGTTCATCCCGTTTAGCCTAGTCATTATTTGCTTATTATAGTCAAATGCAAGTGTATTGTCTCTTGCAAGTGAGCATAACACTAAACAAGCAATACCAGTTAGTAGTAAAGGAGGACAAGAATTAATTACGGGAATGTTGTATCATTTTCCTCCTTTGACATTGGGGTGAGGAACTCATTACGTCAGGTAGTGGTTCATTTATCATCTTGATGAGGCATTATGAGTAATGGCTCCTTAAAAAATGTGATTATTTACAAACATAATTTCAACCACGTTTTGTCTACTTCAGGATCTTGGGCGGAAACATTTTATTTTTGTGCTTTTCGTCTTCAGAGTCGCTGACACAGAAGGGTTTTGGAACCATTAATCATGGACTTGTTTGTTCTGCCAAAAGAGAATGACCGTCAAGCTGTAATGAGTAATATTGCGAAAGTTGTTGAGGTCAAGTGGACGGCATAGCTGCATGATGGAGCGATAAGCTCTCGGTTCCGAGGTCCTTTGATATCTTTCGGCCTGTAAAAGTCAGCAGCATTTACACTGATCAGGAAAGCTGACACTCCCTCAAAAATGAAAAATAGTTGCATACTTGAGAGAGAGAGAGAGAGAGAGAGAGAGAGAGAGAGAGAGAGAGAGAGAGAGAGAGAGAGAGAGAGAGAGAGAGCGTTTACTCACAGAAAATAAAAATAGTTGTGCATGAGTAATGATTAAAAACTAAACATTCCTTGAATCTTCGCAAATTTTGTCACCAAACAACGTCCACCATAATGAAATTGTTCTCCCACGCCGATAAGGATTCATTCACAGAACATATCCTTCGTTGGTCGTCAAGTGGTACCGAATCTGGGATACAGAAGAAATAGCCTACAGACCCTGAATGAGAACAACAGCCTCTTCCACCTTACGGAGCAAGTTCTTTATGGCTCAGAACTTGATCTCGTGTTGACCACTTCGATTTTTCTATGGTAAACAGCTTTTATTGCGTGAGTGCTCTCTGACAGGCTAAATGCTGTTGTGCTAACTATGACATTCTTGCATAGTTGCTTGTTCAGGCTTAGGTAGAAGATATTGAGACGCGGACATTTACCTTATTGACAATGGCCGCGCATAAACGACATAAGTAACATTACGCTGAAGCATATTCGGATTTTGACTATGATGTATGCATGTATGTATGTATGCATTTTTTTTTTATTATATTTTTTTATTTTGCCCATTATAATTTTTTCGGAGTTCGGTTTCTACATCACATTCCCATACTGTCACTTTCTGCTGGTTAGTAAATCTCTATCAACACCTTGTTCTGATGGCAACAATTTATTGCAAACTCTATTGTGTTCCCACTGACTTTCAAGTTAGATCATAATCTGAAAGCTGGCTTGATATTATTTAGCTCCCAAAATATTCAGATTCTATAAATGTTGTTCCGTCAATTTCAAATACGGTAGATTAGGGGGGACGCAACCATGCTGCGACTGAGTACCATAAGCGTGCATTGTATGTAAAAGAACCTCCCTTTCTCTATTTTCTTTAAAAGTCTCCTGGACTGATATATTGTTTCGCGACGCAAACCTCTGGATTATACAAAGGCGCTGTTGACGTTGCTGGAGACTAGGCTGAATCCAGACCACAATTACTTCTGGAGTCCTTTGACTGAAATGCAATTTTCTTTCCCCTTCTCACAAGACCCTTTCATAATACGAATATTTTGGAGTCAGGAAAGCGTCTATTTGAGAGAGAGAGGAGAGAGAGAGAGAGAGAGAGAGAGAGAGAGAGAGAGAGATTCTTGAGGTTTAGAGTTGCCTAGCAAACCTTTCATCGGAAAATTAAAGCATTTTGTTTCCTTGGTGAGACTAGTACAAGTCGACATTATGACCCCACATTGAAGTTTTTATTAAATTTGAACTCCTCCGCTTAAGTGCATAAGTTTTTTTTTTCTTAGTTCATTCATGACAAACCCATATCCTTTAATCAGAGATAATGAAGGCTTTTTCTGTTCAGTGCAGGTATTGTTTCATGTTCAGCTGTACAATATATTTAAATGTGCGCAGTTGAGGGGCGTGTTTAACAGGAATAACAGCGGTATCGATTTTATGTTTACGTGTAACCATCATCCTCGATCTATTAGTAAAGAGATGTTAACGAACAGTATATATATATCTATATATATATATATATATATATATAATTTATATATATATATATATATATAATATATATATATATATATATATATATATATCTATATATATATATATATAGTTTAAATTGTATCCCGTTATTTCATACATACTATAATAGTATGTACGCGTTATAGAATTTAGCTTTCCGTCGTTCAATAGGACAAACGACTTCATTCTTCCGCAAGAGGAAAAGAAAGGGTAACATTTTTGCAATGACCAGTCTATTGTTTCTCGAGAAGTGAAGGATGAACGTCCCCTAGCAACGATTCCCTTGTTCGTAAGTGCCATTTCCTTAACCAAATGGATACATTGGGCATTTTATGACAATCCTCCTTAATCTGCCTGAGAGGGAATGACGAATGGCGTTTTTCATGCCAGCACATAATGAGATTTCTGGGAGAGCTTTATAATGACTAGACTGTAATTAGAGAGTTTTCTTGAAATTCTGACTGACATATATTTGAGATAAACTTTTACAAACACTATTATATTCTTATACATAATGGTTTTTCTAATCACTGTTTCCTTTTTGTTAATTTTGTCTTCGCCTTTTCCCATCAGTCCCTTTCTTTTACAAGACTTGTTTCTTGTAAGCTAACAAGCAAAACTTATTGATTCTGGTCAAGTTTCCTTCCTATGTAATCATTGTTATGACACCTCCTGCTGCTTAGTCGTCCATTCATGAGGTCCGATTTAGGAACCATTCCTAGCCTCGTCCTATTCGTACAGCAGAGTGATTTCCCAAACATTCTGTTCAGTCCATCTTAAAGAGAGGTAAACCTTCTGATTCTTTCAGGTATCATCCCATTTTATTGCTCTTAAAATAAATCGAGTTCATCTCTGACCTTCAAAATCATCAGCATGGCTTCCATAAAGCATGATCTGCTGAGGACCTTTCCTGTCTTACTAATATTTAGTCTTTCTTGTGAGAAATTAGAGAATCTTTAGTTATGTTGTTAATAAGCTAAAGGCTTATAGGCAAACCTACTGCTTCGGCCTTTGCTGCTTCTCTCACTAAAATAATTTCAGGTTCATGTAAAAGGTTTATATCTTTTGTGGTTGACAGAGCAATATGTTTCTTTCCTTCATAATCATTAGTGGCGTTCCTCAATTCCGTTCTGTCACCTTTTTATTTTTTTACCACCTTCTCTCTAGCAGTTCTTTAGACGTCGTCTGTTCGTTTCTCAAACTTTGTCCTGAATAAGTCTTCCTCTGAACTGATCTCCCAGATCTTAATTTAAAGCTTGATGCATCCTATGCACTTTGACACCCATGTCTCTCCATTTTTCCCATCCATACCTTACACTTCTGTCATCATTTTTGGTGTTCAGATTGCCATAGAGTCTATGGCATATACCTACGTTGATGAGATCACGTAGTTCAGATTCCTGCCCTGGCAACTATAAAATCAGTGACAATTTGTGGGGCTATAATGCAAATTCCTAAAGGTTTTTTTAAAGATGTTTTCTATATTTCTCTGCTAAATGTCCTTTATAACCAATATTTCATCGAGCTAAAGTATTGTAACACCCACCAGGCCACCTATTCCATCACTTACTCAATGGAAATTGGTAATCCTGAGTTTGTTAACGGGCTAATTCTGTTTTTATTGCAAGACTTGGGCATCTTTTTCCTGTTTATGGTGTCCATGAATATTTTTTACCTCATTGTTCAAGAGAGCGATCTGTCCTGTACTTCTTCCTCTGTTTTTTTTCCGCTTTATTTTCATGGTTTTCTTGTGTATGTGTGTAGTATGTATGTATATGTGTGTGTGTAGCAAAGGACATCAGGAGGAGACGCATCTCGTCATTTAATTTCTTTATTTGCAAGTAATATTAATCTATGATATAAAAGTTAAAAAGGAACGAAACACTGCAAAGTCTTTGCAAGATCCGTGAGTCAAAAGTAAGCTCCAGCCAAGAAGAAGAGCTGGATGGCGGTCGTTTGACTGTTTAACTTAGGAACTGCCTCTCTGATGAAAAGTAATTCAAAGATCGTAAGCTTTTGTAGAAAAGAGGCCCGAGTAAGAATTTAGAAATCTTCATGTTTTATGTTAATTTATATTTCATAAAATATTCGGGAGAGGCTAATTGAACACGAGTACGATAACTGACACCTCTATGGCACTCAATGCGAACTTTGAGGAGTCCTCGGGAGGCTCCAACATGTTTTTCGACTACTACATCTAGTAGAACAAGTAAATAAATAGTAAATAAATGGTAACCATAGCAGGGTAGGTTTCTACACAAAATATTTGATCAATTTTTCCCAGACTAATTTTTTTCAACATTTAAATATGTTCCTCAACAGTAAAATTAAACTCTAGGTCAATTTACTTGCTGTTCTTTTGAAGTAATTTTATGCATCTTTCTTTTATTTGGAATAATTCTTTATTTACCCAAATTAGACTACTAATGAAAACAACATGCTCTTACCCTAAAATTTCAGTTAATATCCACAAACCCCTTGAATATCGGGTCTCTTTAACTATAAAGATAAACTTGATCCCTTACTGGCATTTCATGCGGTTGATTTATGTACTTATATAAGTTCATAGATGTCCGGGTGTTTGAGAGAGATTTCCATTTCACCCCTTTCTGGATGACAGGTGTCTGGG
>NC_087208.1:91723833-91733833 GCF_015104395.2 Macrobrachium nipponense
GGAGCTACAGAATTGAACTGGTTTTCTATACATCCTATATGCCAAAGAGGGGTTCGTTTTAGTCGTTTTGAAAAGGAATTGGAGTTTTATTGAAATCGGGCTCATTCAGTTGGATCAAATTCATATAAATTCAAACTGTAAAATTAGATTTAAAGAAAAACAATAGAATTCGTAACTGCATTTCTTGAAAATGGTTTTACACCTGCGTCGTATAAGAATTTTCTCTCTCTCTCTCTCTCTCTCTCTCTCTCTCTCTCTCTCTCTCCTCTCTCTCCTTCTTTGTTTGTGCTGACGCCACTTTACATTGTTTGAGAGCCGTTTATAGAGTCTGACGGAATGATGTTGAGTCATTAGTCCGGTTCAGTTTGATGATGTTGACGTCAGGTTAGAATAAAAAAGCAAAATTTATATTCGTTTATAATGTCCCATTTTCCGAAGAACACTTATTACATTCGATTCTCCAAAATTTACATTTTATCTAATGAATGTGTCCTGAACCAAAACTCGGTTAAACTCCATATGGGTAATAGAAATGCATAAGTCTTACATTTCTTTTTAATTTACTGACTGATTATAAATTTATATATGTATTCGTTATATTTTTAATATATATATATATATATATATATATATATATATATATATATTATATCTATATATATATATATAATATATATATGTAGAATTTACTGCCACTTTTACCAGTATAGTTTGTAATTGCCATAGTGCTGCCTTAACTTCTCAAATTCCTCGGGCTGTTTTTGGATATGCTTTTCACTGCAAGGCCTTAAGATCCAAGTGCGAGAAATATGAAGAAATTATGATGCCCAGAAGCGGGAAACAAACCTAGGTCCCATAATCACAAAGAGGTTACGTTACAGACCTGACCACGAGAAGGATAAAAGTCTATTGCCTCTCATACATTACATATACCTGTCGTTTTCAGATATTCTTATTAGAGCTAGAATAGACCCATCCTCACCGTCATAACCAAGTGGGCAATCGTTGTTATTGCTTTTTTCTGCAGAAATATACTATATGTAGAATCTACTGGTCATTTGCTACCCGATACATATGTAGTTGTAATAGCCATGATGGTGAGGATGGGTCTATTCCAGCTGTAAGTATATCTGCAAAGGACAAGTTTTATATGTATGTATGAAAGGCAATAAACTTTTATCCTTCTCGTGGTCAGGTCGGCAAGTGACATCATTGTGATTATGGGACCCGGGTTTGTTTCCCGCTACTGGACATCATAATTTCTTCAAAATTCTTGCACTTGGATCTTGAGGCTTTGTAGTGAAAAACGTATCAAAAACAGCGCAAAGAATTCAAGAAGTTAAGGGTGGTATTGTGGCTATTACAACTACATGTATATGTATCCGGTAAAAAAATGGCCAGTAGATTCTATATAATATATTTCAGCCTAAAAGGCAATAAAAACGATTTCCCACTTGACTACGATGGTGAGGATGGGTCTATTCCAGCTCCAATAAGTATATCTGAAAATGGCAGTTATATGTATGTATGAGAGGCAATAGACTTATCCTTCTCGTGGTTAAGTCGGCAACAGGACCTCATTGTGATTATGGTACCCGGGTTTGTTTTCCACCACCAGGCATCATAATTTCTTCATATTTCTTACACTTGGATTTTAAGGCTTATAAAGGCTTTATAGTGACAAGTGTATCCAAAACAGCCCGAAGAATTTGAGACGTTAAGGGGGCATTGTGGCTATTACAGCCACACACACAGACACAGACACAAAAAGGAGGGAAGTTGCTCTGCCAAATCAAACTGTCTCAATCAATTTATGTAATATTTGAAAGCACTGCAGACCTAAAAAAATACTAAAATAATCATTGCCAGATATTCTTTTTATTATATTAAAATATTTCGTAACATTTTACACTGGGTAACGATGTAAACATTGCTTTTGTTCGTAAACGTGGCACAGATTTCGAGCTCTGTTGCCAGTTCTAATAAAGGATTTTCGTCCAGGCTAAGCTGCCCTTGACTCATGTGGAGCTCGAATTCGGATTTAGGAAAATGGCGAGTATGGGAATAAAACATCTCTATTAATTAAAATACAGGATTGTGTAGAATATTTTAAAGTACAAAGCAGGTAGTGAAGTGTGAGTAAAAGGAAAAAAAAATAAAAAAATTATATATTGTTAATGTAGGGAGAATTTCTCGCAGTGTGTATACACACACACACACACACACACACACACACACACACACACACACACACACCACACACACCACACACACATTATTATATATATATATATATATATATATTCATATAATATAAAAAAAAATATATATATATATATATATATATACAATACATATATATATATGTATATATATATATATATATATATAATATATATATAGTATATATTATTGAGAATATATATAGAGGAGAGAGAGAGAGAGAGCCTCGTGGTCATTGTAATAGGAGGTAGCGATTATCATAAAAAGAAAGACAAAATTTGTGGAGTCGGAGTCGTGAACGATGCTTCTTTTCTTTCTATCTTCAATAATTGCAAATGAAATTATGCAAATGTCTTGTTACAAGTTACGATGATATTTTGCACTCTTTCTATTGATTTTGTCGTATATTTAACTCCAAATACCTTAAGGGGATTTACAGTGGATGTATTGAGAGAAGGATCAAACCAAGATTACTTTTGCTTCTAAGGGCAAGGATTAAAAAAAGAATAAACACGGTCACTTCCAACGAAGTACAGTTGACAGCGTGGGAAGAAACGCCTAAAACGACCACAAGGTTTGGAAATAGTATAGTTCAAAAACACAATATTACATCTTTTGGCTTCACTTTAAAACAGATATTTCCTACTTAATATGATATCTGCTTAACAACTAAAAGGGAAAGTTGTGAATATTCTTAGTCCCCAGTACTTTGGGTATCAAACACTTCATATTCTAGATAAAGCAATGTTTCATAAATGCATGCATTACAGACATTTTATGGAGAGATGAAAATGGATTCCAAATCTAAAATGTGAAGAAGAAATAAACCTCAGACGTAGCAACAAGTACAGGACGATCTAAACCTTTTTCGCTGATGTGATAATACAATAATTTAATAGAATTGGAACACTAAAATACAAGTGCTTCAAGAACAGCATACTCATTATATGAAAGACAATGTTTAGCTGTTTTGCGCAATCAGTAATTTATCATTGATGATTATACACGGCTTTCTAGTAAAACGCAATTGGGCACAATATTTGATATGATAAATGGAATATCTTCAAAGAGCTTTCTCTTCGGATTTGAATTATTATAAACAAATAGTAGATTGTATTTAATATCTTTTATTATGAACAATAAGATAACGTTCCCCTTATTCAACTCATGAATGAAGTAAAAAAAAAAAGCATGTTTACATTCCTAGCAAATGATCATTATGAAACAAACATAAGACATGGCAGTTTTACAGTAATGGTTAAGCAATTTTGATCAGCTTGATAGGCCAATCTCCACTTTAATGCGTTGTAGGGTCCTAAACAAATTTAAGTCCAGAATATGTAATGAAGGAGAAGAGTAAGTGGTAGCTACAGGATGGAATGAATTAAACCATGCTAACCAGAAGCCGTAAATGATTTCACAAAATTAGCAGAGAAAACATGTCATCATTTTCAAGATTAATTGCCTCCGTGGAAAATTATAAAATCTTTATTTTGCTAGCTTTGACAGTACTCTGAGCATGTTTATTTTTTGGGTTTCTGTTCCTTGCTCGTGCGCTCTTTCATATTGGTGTTCTTTTCATATGAGGTCTTTCTTTGCAGCCTGCCAGGTAGCGCCTCAGCGGCGTGATCGGTATGGTCTTGGCCTGCCACCTCGGTGACCGCGAGTTCGATTCTCGGACATTGCATTGAGGTGTGAGAGATGTGTATTTCTGGTGATACAAGTTCACTCTCGAAGTGGTTGGGAAGTCACGTAAAGCCGTTGGTCCCGTTGCTGAATAACCACTGGTTCCATGCAACATAAAAATACCATACAAACAAACAAACAAGCAACCTTCCAGGTTGATCCATATGAATAGGCTCTTTCGATTAGACTTGTAGTTTTCGATAATCACTTGAGATGTGTTCCATTTTAGGCTCATAATAGCGGTTTTTTCAGCTATTTGTGTGATTTTGATGAATTTGACATTCACCTTTGACCTAAAGCTCTCTCTCTCTCTCTCTCTCTCTCTCTCTCTCTCTCTCTCTCTCTCTCTCTCTCTCTCTTTCTTTGCAGGTATCGCCACTCCACCCACATCATAGGCCCCTCCCTTCGTCCTCCGTCAGGTGAGTTGAGATTGACGTTCTTTTCTGCCATTTTCATTTTTGTTAATCCTATGTACTTAGCATAGAAATTCAATACTTTGCAACCCTTTTATTATAACTAGGGAATATTTTATTAGTATAAAGCTAAAAATGCGACGTCGCGAGGGAATTTTATGGAATATTTAGGTACATTGAAACAAATTTTATGCCTTGATATTCCCATCATGTTTCATGAAATGAAGGTGCGGTGATGACCTCATCTGGACACGTTTAAAGAAAGGGTTCGAAGACATTCGTAGGAAAAAGAGGGGTCCATTCTCTATGCTGTTGTCATGACTTTTAACACAATTTCCATTGCAAAGAAATCGAATGATTTGGATAACGATATGTAAACAAACGTTATTTAAAACGTTTCCGTAGTCAGGGGAAAAAAGGTTTTTGCTCTAAAAGTTCATTGTGTCCGCTGGTCACTTTAGCTTAGCATGAATTGACTATTTTTTCATGCCTGTATTGTTTGCTAGTATTAATGATTCAGTCCAAGTAAATCAACACGGGAATGCTAAGAAATTATGGAATCAGATTCCTGATAAAGAGAGGACGTAAGAATATAAGTGAGCAAGACAGAAATTTGAAGTAATACAGACATCGATATGACCGGTAAATAATGGTAAATAATTTGTGAAAGAAAACAGAGTTTTGTTTTTTACACTTATAAGATATCGAAGAGATAAATGTCTTTATCGAGAAAATTATAGTCTCATGGTCTTGCGCATATAGTAAATGTAGCTTAAAAGGTACAAAATTATTTGTACATACCAAAAGTTCAGAGTAGCACGAAATTCGGTAATCATAATAGTTCTACAATTATGATTGAAATAAAATCTACTTGCATGGCAGAGAAAGAGCGAGCTCACATTAAAAAACGTTATTGTTAAATAAATTACTGCGAAATTAATGTTTTTGCAGTATAGCCTCCTTTTATTATTTTGACGTCAGTACAACACAACTTGCATTAAAGGCGAAAGAAGAGAAAATAACTCTGCTATTATAGAATTATATGAAAAATTATATGAAAAAATCCATAGAAAAAAATAATGGGAATACTCAGGAAAACAGCTATAAAACAGCATTAAGGCGAAAAGAATGAAATATTTAGGAAGAGAAGGAAAGACCATGTAAGAAAAAATCACCTTAATAAAAACCATATTAGAAAAAAATCCCAACATCAATAAGCCAAAATGTGAATATTCACTTTAAGGGAGTAACTAACTGAAACGTTGGTTATTTAAATTCTGAATTCATTATCCGAAAAAAAAAATTGAGAAATGGAACACTAAAACATAACAAATATTCAAGATAATTAAAATTTCTCCGTAATGGATACCATTTGCGACAGTTGGTACGGTCGTTGAAGCTTGGTAACAAAGTTAGAGTTTTTAAATTTGGGTGCCAGGTAGTGCAGGGGTATGGGGAACCACCCTGCCCACAAATACAGTCACTTTTCCTTCAACTGCGGGGCAATTGAGAGTTTATTATAGTTGGGAAGTATGATAAGAATTCGGGGTTGTATATTTAGGAAAAACACAATTTCTGTAAAAAATTCATTATTTGTTCCTACGAGAATACAAACCTTTGCCTTTTGTATGGAGAGTTATCCTCAGACAGAAAAAACTGTCACAAGATCATGATTGGTGTTGATCTCCCACCTGGAAATATCAGCTTTCCAGTCACACGAGTCGCCAAGGGAAGGCTGAGTCGTGTAGCTTCCAGTCCTGGCTGTGTGTTAGCCAGGATGAGAGGGCCTCTTACCAGAGAATGGTTTCATGTAACCTTACTCAAAGAAAATATGGTTAGGAGAAACTACTGGTTCAGAAGGCAGCTTAATATCATTGAAAATTGGATTAGTATGTTCAAAGAGGGATTAGGGGAGTCAAAGCTCCTGATTACGAGCGAAACGAAGTCTTACTGGAAACGGTCTCATCTCTGGCGGTCCGGCCCTAACGTTATTCAAATACTAATAGCTCCAAAAGTATTGAAGATAAAAGAAGAATCCTTTCGACAGGAAAATCCTTAGATCTTTAAATTTCGTCTCATAAAAGATTTATTTTTAATTTTAATTTTAAAGCATCATAAATTCACATTTAAATAATGTTGTAATTATTGCATTAGTCCCTAGCGCTATTCAAATGCTAATATCTCCAAAAGTATTGGAGATAGAAGAAAAATTCTTTTGGCAGATAAAACCTTACCATCCTATGTAAGATTTATTTTCAAAATCATACGTTCACATTTAAATTATGTTTTAACTACTGCATTATAATTTTCGCCATGGGCTGGCCCTAACGCTACTCAAATGCTAATATCTTCGGCAGAGAAAACCTTACATCTTTAAATTTCATCCCATATAAGATTTATTTTTGAAATATCAGTCTTACTGGAAACGGGATCATTTCTGATGGCCCGGCACGGCCTGGCACTAATACCATGCAAATGCTAATATCTCCAAAAGTATCAAAGGTAAAAGAAAAATTCTTTCATCAGATAAAACCTCATCAGATAAAACCTTACATCTTTCAATTTCATCCCATATAAGATTTATTTAAGACTATTTGAAATGCAATTAACGATAATGATTATACAGCAGAGAGTTCAGAGATACCTGATTAACCCTTTGATGGTTTAAGTTGAAGCTTCACGAGTTATTGCCTTTAGGGCATCCTACTGGTTATCAAAAATCATAGATTAGGATCTCTTATGTACTTAGCTGGCATCTGCCCTAATCAGGAAAAATATGGCTGTTTTATGTTGGGTGGAAGAGGTTAAAAAGAATCTAGTCATCTTTCTTCACATGCCCTTTCACCATTGTAAGTAAGATCCTATTTCATCCTAGCAGAGCTGGGGCACTTACAAAACATGCTGAGCATCCACCACAGGCTGTAAGGAGACTGCCATGCACATGCGCTCTTTATCTGTGATACAGAGAAGTTCCCCTTGATGGTACAGGATATAGTAGTCTCATTAGCTACACAACTCATTCACCCACTTGATAACCTCAGAAATTTGAACAAGACAGTGACCAAGACACTTCCTTTTTATACTTTATGATGCTACAACTGCATATTTGTTGACAAGTCTAATATGTGTAGTCTTGCAAGGTAGTATTAATTGCACCAGAATGGCCAGTAGTCTTTCCTGATTCCCAGCTATGAAGTCTCGAAAGGATAATTTTGGAAAACTCGCTAACAGACAAGAACATGCTCCATCCACATCGCTCTTGAGTACCACATGAAGCAAGAAAGACCAAATGATTTGCCCACACTCCATGCCAATGCTGTGGCTAGAATGGAACAGTCTTGGCTGTAACTTATCTTCTATACTCCCTCAGGGGTTTGTATATTGCCTACGTGAGAAAATGAAGGATGAGGGCCACATCCCCTCTATGAGAACCAAGACCCTTGGGCAGGCAATACTGTTGAAATATCCTCTAGGAAGCCTCTACTGAGGATTCACTGTAATTTCATCGCAGTAATTACATCGTGGTAATTTCATCGTGGTAATTTCATAGCATGGTAATGACATCTCATACATTTTATCCTCATTATAATTTTATCGTAACACATCACATCGTAAGTGATTTCATCGTAAGGTTTCTTTCACCGCACTTGTTTTTCTGTAAAACGTTCCTTGTATCACTGTTATAGTTGTTGATGGGGATCAAAGTATTCAACTATTTGCATGTAGCCTGAATGTTGAGTTTTCCTACGTAGGTAATTTCATCGTCTTGATTTTTCATAGATTAATGATTTTGATTTATTTTAATGTTTAGTGTTGGAAAACCTAATTGGGAAATCAACTGTAAAACGTTTTAAATATATCTAACCATGTTTTACAGAATATTTAGTTTCAGAACGTTTATAACTTTCTAACACTCACCAAACAACTTTAGGATTAGGATTTTAAATGTCTTTTTTATTTTTCATTTATTCTTTTAGCGTCGATGATTATTAGTTGTTTGACGCGTCTTATTTTTAACTCACTTAATCATTATTGTCAATTAAATATTCAAAAGTGCTAACCACATCGGAGGCAGGAACAAATGCAATGGCTGCAATCATACGCATTTTTAATGCGAATTTGGCATCACTTTCATACAACTGTTGCAGACCATTTGATTGAATGGATCGAAATCAACATTGCGAGAAGTGAAAAAAGCAACCTTTTTCATCTGAATTAGGAAAAACTGCTCTAAAAGCATTAATCCCTGAACGTTCAAAATCAGTCGTAATTGTGCTTGGTGATAAGGTTGGCTCTAAAACTTTTAGTTCTGACAAAAGCTTATTGTAACTCAGTTTTGTCACTCATTAAAACGCATACAAGAGGCAAAACGTCACCATTCATGATACCATGTATTGTGTATAATTGTTTAAATAAAGGCGGTACTGTTTTGAAAGTCCCATCTGCATGCCATTTGCTTGGTCTAGATAATACCTGAAGATTTCTCCGAGTCGAAAATAAAATAATACGTGTCTGATCCATCATCACTGTCGAACAGAAGAAATGGCCGATTTGAATGTGTTATCCTGTATTGTGGAGGAATGCTTAACTGGAGTAAACACCCTAGATTTCCAGGAATTTGTGCTGCGGTATTTCTAGCGTTTCGTATATTCCTTTTACGTGCTGAGGTGGTGGTAGCTGACCCACAACTGCTTGGGATACTCCAACGTACACCTGGGTTGCGATGCAATGTGTTGATTCTTGAGTTGTGATTGCTTTTTTTAGTTAAGTTAATCACTTTGGCAGCTTCAACACAAGCAATATCTCCTGCATGATTGTGTTCTCCCAGTCGTTTTGTAATGGAATCTTCATTTGTATGAACTCTTGCATGGCACTTTGTTTTATAAAACTAGTCACATTCCCAAATAGTTTTTTGCCACTTGTTCGTTCTTTCAGAAACAGATGACTGTTATCAATGAGCTTTTTCTTATTCCCTATGTTTACGACGTACTGCGGAGGTATCTTGATGGGTTTAGTTTTAGTTATTTACAAAAACCCAGAATGTTTACCACTCAGAAAACAAGTTGATTACAAAAACCATTTCTTATGTAGGAAAAGTTAACAAGCAGGCCATTTGCTAATGGTTAGATAGTTAGATACTTTGATTTCATCACCAACTATTACAGTAATACTTGGACGTTTCACAGAAAAACAAGTGAATTATATTTTATTGTTCATTTATTTTTTGGCATTGTGTAGTGAAAGAAACCTTACGAAGAAATTACTGACGATGTGATATATTGCGATGTAATTACAATGCGGTGAAAATGTATGAGATGTAATCACCTTGCGATGAAATTACCCCGATGTAATTACTGCGATGAAATGACCGGACACACCTACTGAGGCCAAGAGATCAAAACACTTCAACCAGGAGACCCAGGGAAAGAGCTAGGAAAGGACTGAGTGGTAGTTCATGATATGTAAACAGTAAGTAACTTGTCACAAGGAACGAAAAAAAGTCACTCCTTAACCTCCTGAAAGTGGTTTATACCAAACAAGTCACACACAATGTTTTGGCAAAGAGGCCTAGAAGATCACCATCCCAGTCAATTTCTGATACCTGGATGAACAACACTCAACTGATCATCTGACAGATCAGGAAGGGCAGCAGAGGTGTTGGAAAGTCCTCCAGTGTG
>NC_087208.1:91738833-91748833 GCF_015104395.2 Macrobrachium nipponense
ATATAATATATCTATATATATATATATATATCTTATCAAGATATATGATATATATATATAGATATAGATTATATATTATATATATATATTATATATATATATCATGAAATATAACAGTATTGTGTCATACTTCTCACAAATGTGAGGTAAAATCCACAATGAATTACATGTTCCTAGTCCACATATTTTCATTACACTACTGTGTTTTGTAGCATGAATTTCATTGTAGATCTTACCTCAGTTATATGATTCCATATGAGTTTTAGCTTTGTAAATTACTTACCAGCAAAGATCTCGTGGGATTATGCTTGTAAACAGTAATATCCTATTATAGGAATGCAACCTGCTTTGTTCCAGTCACTCGTGCGGAGCTGTCTTTTTTTTTTCTCTGACTGATTCGTTAGCTTTGCAATAAAATTTTATGCTGTTTCTTGAAACATAACACCTCAATTCACTTACACTCCAGAGCGTAATTTTTCACAAAACATTTTGCTTCATCCAAATCTGTTCGGAAAATATAACTTTGCAGACGGATAATTACAGCCACAGCCATTGTAATACCAATCTCTATAAATCACATTTATTCGGTAAATGAAAGGCAGGAGAGATATGATATATTATAGAGTAATAAGAAACTCTGCGTTACAGAGACACGAAATCTTAATTGACAGGAATCCTTGCCCGTTTTCCATAGCATACTATGGTAAAATTAATGTACGTAAAGTTGTGAAATATATCCCACTAGTGTCAACCGGAACCAATATATTTCCACAAAAATGGGCATCTACAGCAAGCAATAAATACTTTTTCTGTGATTTATCCGTTTAGATCTTGTTGGGAAAGACGTTTATAACCATTACGGTGGAAGCTGGGATTTTTTAATAACAGCCAGTTTAGTCACAGAACATTAATTTTGGTCGTGGTTCTTGTCTAAATTGAAGGGCGCCATTAGTTTTTATTAACAATGCTAAAAGAATGATTAGTTGGTTGAAGCCGCTATTTCCTATTGCTTTTCTTCACTTGTATGTCTGTAAACCGGTTTCTTTGCTACTATTGGCACTTGTTTTTGTTTGAGGTGGCGTGAATAATGTCACCGGCTTCGATAGATTTGCATTTCTTTCTGAAGACATATCATGTGGTATTCTGTGTTAGGTAATAAGATTCTCGTTTTTCGCCATTTTTGTCATTACATACAGTTTTTAATATCTACGAATGAAACTTTTATCATACAATTCAGGCTTGCGATGGCAAAAAGTTGCTAAATCTAATTATCTAATTCATCGTTGCAAAATTACCATTATATATATATATATATATATAGTATATATGTATATATATTATATATATAATATATATATATATATATATATATATATATAATATTATTATATTATATATTTATAATAATATATATAAGTAATACTAGTAATATATCCTATATAATATATATTATATATTATTATTTATATATATAATAATAATATATATATATATATAGATTTATATATAATTATATATATATATATATATATATAATATATATTATATATATAATATTATAATATAATTATAGTATGATATATATATATATATATATATAATACTATATATATATATATAGATATATAGTTATATAGTTATATATATATATATATATATATATATATATATATATATATTCTATATATATATATATATATATATATATATATATACATAGCTGACCAATCCAGCCTGCCCAGAAAACTCTGAATGACAGTCTGCTGTAGGGGGAGTGGTGAGAAGGGGTTTGTGTTGACAGTCCAACTGACAGTTCAACTTTTTTCATTCAAACATTCGGGTGAACTGATAGGTATTACTGTGGTGACTGTCCCTTTTATCCAGGTATTACTGTGGTGATCATTCCTTTTATTCAGGAATTACTGTAGTTTCTGTTTCTTTAAGCAAGTATTACAGTGCTGTCTGTCCCTTTTATCCAGATATTACTGTGGTTACTGGCCATTTTATCCAGGTATGACTATGCTGTCTGTCCCCTTTAACCAGACATTACAGTGTTGTTTTTGTGTTTGAGGAAGAGGAAAGTCCCAGAAAAGTTGGTTAGACTGGTCGAGATGATATATTGAAGATTTAGCACAAAAGTAATAACTGCAGTTGGGGAAACAAAACTCTGAAGTTAGTGTTGGATTACATCAGAGGTCAGCATTAAGCTCATTTTTGTTTGTGCTGGTCATGGATGTATTAAGTGAAGAGATCAGGAATGAAGAGCTGTGGGAGTTATTGTATGCCAATGATCTGGTGATTACTGCTGAAAATGAGGAAGACCTACAGTGAAGGGTTGGAGAGTGGAAGGATTTTTTTTTTTCTTTTTCCCTTTTCAGATTTTGACCTCTATGGGTCTGACACTTTTTCTGGCAGTCACATATTGTAAATGATAGTTTTAGGAAGGATTCCCTCAATTTTTGTGAGTATTATATAGCGTATTTTGTATTTTTTGTAAATATTTCCGTAAATTATTTTTTTGTATACTTATTTTTTAATATATTTGAATAAATATTTCATTTGTAGATGGGTATGATTTATCTTTTCAGTAGTGTTCGGCAATGGTGAAATTGATTTTAGAAATTAAAATGTACAGCATAGCTACAGTTTATGAATTTTCACAAATTTTTCTGGGCGCTCGGGTCGAGCTCAACCCCACAAACCTTTAAAGGGGTACCAAAATAGCGAAACCTATCCAGGGTTAAAAGAATGTGATCTTGACAATACCCTATCAACCATTCATACTGGCCAGAGTAATGCACTGCAAAGTCCTTATAACTTAGGAAATAGTTGTCACATGTACGGGCCAGACTAGAGATGGTAATGGGTTCGGAAGGTCGAGAGGTGTCAGGGATTGCTTTCTGACATCGTGCTCGGTTGATGAGTGAGGTGAAATATACTGGAAAGTGTTGTCAGGAGGAAATTGCGGGAGGGTGGAGCATACAAAACAGGGTAGGAATGATGGGGTGTTGTTGAATGTTTACTATTGTCATAAAAAAAACATGAACATGGTCTTGTAATGGACGGACAATTTGGGAAATCAGTGAGGCCAGTTGAGGGGTTAATTGAGCTTGACAAGAAATGTTGAGTAAAATCATAAAAACGTAGCTTCTTTTATGTTTATGAAACCAAAGCTATCGTGTATTAATATTAAAGTAAATAATATTGCAATGAAATGTTACTGTAGGGACATATTTTACATAAGAGCTAATAAGTTAAGTATATCTTAGTTTTACCAGACCACTGAGCTGATTAACAGCTCTCCTAGGGCTGGCCCGAAGGATTAGGTATTTTTACATGGCTAGGAACCAATTGGTTACCTAGCAACGGGACCTACAGCTTATTGTGGGATCTGAACCACACTATATCAAGAAATGAATTGCTGTCACCAGAAATAAATTCCTCTGATTCCGCGTTGGCCGAGCCGGGATTCGAACTTCGGACCACCGGATTTGCAGCTGAGGGCGAAAACCACTCGTCCAGCGAGGAACTACATAAGAGCTAATATTTCATACATCCTTAAAAATATATATTATATATATACACTGTTTTTGACATCTGGTATTTAAGAATAGATTATCAAGTACAAGTCAGAGGCATTTCAGTGAATAATGAATGAAATAATATCAAGTTTCAAGGACCAGAGTGGCCAGTTCGCGGGGTAGTTGAACTTTACAAGAAATGTTAAACACAATTGAAAAAAACTTATTTGTTTTTTATTTTGATGAAACTAAAGATAGTGTATTATTATTATTAAAGAAAATAATATTGCAATGAAATATCATGTAACCTGACCGGGGGTGCTCCACCCCCCCCCCCCCCCCCATACTCCCCTTAAAAGAAGAAGTTAAAGCAAGAGTAACATAGAGGTTATAATACTAACCTAACCAACCTAACCTAACCTAACCTGGTAGAATGTGTTACCTGACCGGGCCAGCTCTGGCCCCCCTTAACGAAAAGCAATCTTAGAAGTGTAACATGTACAGTAGGTTATGATACTAACCTATCCTATCCTAACCTAACCTATCCTAACCTAACCTAGTAGGACATGTTACCTGACTTGGGGTGGAGCCCCTTTAAGGAAGCCGGCCGGAACCCTTATATATGGGGGTATAGAGCAAAAAATGCAGTCATGAAAAAATCCATGGAGCTTCGTATGGCAATGGAGAATATGTATACTAATTACAGGGTAATTGGTAAACGTAACTCAATAAGCCAAAATCATTGATCCATACAAGAAAATGCAATATTTCTTCTGTTATCGTAAATTTTTATAATCATTGTCAAAGAAATTGTGAGCAATGTCAAAGGTAGAGATTCCATGAGTCGCAGAAGGGAAGTCAGCTAAGCTAACACCTTTCAGTGACCGGGGGGGGGGGGGGGGGGGGGGGGGGGTGGGGGGGGGGGGGGGGGGGGGGGAACAATCTTGGAAGGGTAACATATAGGTAGAATACTATCTTACCGTAACCTAGTAGAACATGTTACCCAACCGGGTACGTAAAATTTTATCCATGAAATTGTTGTGGGTGAGAAAGCCATGTAAACGTGAATATAGGAAAAATAAAGGAGAAAAATGTGTAAATTGAAATACCTGTAAAATATAAAAATGTAATATGTGAATGTAAATGCTTTAATAATGAGGTAAAATTTTAACAAACATGTATAAATCACATATGGAATAGTTTCCCCAAGCAACCTTCAACTTCACGTCACTGAGAGAAAGGTATTGAAACGTCCTAAAACCGCCTTCTAGACCCACCCCTTACGCGTCTTTCAGGGGCCTGCCCTCAATTGTAACGTAATATTGTAAGATAGTATTTAGGGAAACATTATATGATGTGAGAACAAGTCATCACACATATTAAACAAATACTATGATAAACAAATTGAAATAATATATCACGATTAGTCAATAAAGCAAATGAGGAAAAGGAATATATGTAACTTAATGCATGAATCCCCCAAATTCTCTACTCGGTCCTATCATAATGCAGGGTTAAGAATGCAACATGATTGGTTAAATACATGTAACCTCCCCCAAAACAACCATTATTTCTCTCACTTCGGAGTCTGTATCTGAAACAAATGCTCTCCTATAACATGGCGAATGCGCAGTAGGATTCAACGTCGTAATAGTAGTACCTAATATAGCCTACGGTGGGTACATTTTTGGTTTATTTTTTGCTTATTTCATATTTCACATGTCATAAATAAGTGGAAATAACACAATAACACGACCAAGCCTTCCCCCAAGTGTTTTACCCCACCCATAACCCTGCTTTCCCATTGGTCCCCCTTACCTTAGGGTACTAGAGTTTAAGGCATAATTTCCCCAGGTATTTCTATAGGTATAAGCATTCCGCATTGTTCGTCCCCGTGAATACGATAGCCACCAGGAATTGGGGCGTCAAATGTATTTCGCCGTGTTTAGTATGAGCCCTGGGGGTTAATTACAGTCGTCCAAATAAATATTATTTAAAATTCTTGTTCAGGAGGTAAAATAATCTAGGCTGCCGCAGAATAGATCTACCTTTTCCCAAGTGATTTACCCCACCCAAAACCCCGCATTCCCATCAGTCCCTCTTGTCGTAGTAAAGAGTTCAAAAGTAACAGGTTAATTAAGCCTGCCAAAAAAATATTACTTTAAATTCTTGTTCTGGAGATAAAATTCTATATAAAAATGTCAACTGCCACAGTCTAGCTCGCCATGGAATATGGGCTTAGATGTAAAGAAATTATTCGTTCAGCCATTGATCCGAAGTATACTTAAATAAGGTAAAACACCGCATGGACTGACCAACACACCGACGATCATGGCTGGACACCTTCCGATAAAGTACTTATAACGCGTCCTGACACCGGAGATGGTCATCAGTCGCAAGTCGTTGTTGGTGAAAAACGGAGCTAAAGACCTCTACTCTCCTTTCGAAGTAAGTATTTCCTTCAAAGTTAGAAATTAAGGCCATATTTTAAGCTTTAAACAAAAGGTAATGAAAAGGGTGGCCAACACATTGCAAACTTCACCAAAACGCTTCCGAAATTCTTACTTACGATTAAATAACTTATAAGATTGACGCCATCTCGATGTTTGCGGAGTCGCTTGTGTCAACAAACTTCCCATTTCTTGTGATAAATCCACACACCACTTGTACCCATAGACGCTGGGGCACTTTCATCACAACATTCGGAAAACGGTTCCTTGCCACGACGTTTTTAAGGAAACTACTGTTTTGCTAGAAGACGACGACGAAGAAGCGTGCACTAGATAACTATTTAAATAAATAGTAAAACATTAATATTTTACATATTTATGATGATTAATTTGAAAATATTCGTTATTGAAAAGGTAACTCGATTCCTGACTCAAATTTAAGTAATTATTTTTTGGAATTAGGATGTTTTTTTAAGGCCTGTATTATGATGTCGCGACATCTTGACTTTCATATCTATTGTAAATGAATTGCTATACTCAACTTTCTTGCAGAACAGTTTACCAGTTATTCATGCAGATTGTTATCAGCTATTCATGTAATTGTTATAATCGTAATGCGCATATATATCTTTATTATTTACTTTTTGGATATATGAAGCTGTTTTACTGCCGGATTACCGCCGTAGTGTGATGCAATCGCTTTCGCTCCCTGGGCCTCTTGTCTGTTTTCGCGCCATAAGAAATTAATGGGGCCGAATTTGCAATGACCAGGAAGTCTTTAACAGAGGAAAGTTAGTATTGAGGAGCATATGTTTTGACTGAGAAAAATACAAATTTATACAATGGCTAGCTTGTAAAAAATACTTGATTACAAAAAACTTGATTGACAACTAAGCAGCATACCTATTATGGGTTTCAGAGACAGTGCAAGCACGTTTTTTGGCAATATTTCTGTAACGAACACTCTTATCAGAACGCGATTTTGCTATAGTGTATTACACCTAGTGCCGTAATTTATAAGGGCATCGTGAATCACTAATCGTAAAGAATAACGACACTTGTATCAAGAGACAAAAACTCCATTATCCAGAAATGGATACACACAGCAGTAATAAGCTCCACCTACCCTCTCCCCCCACCCTCAACCGCCACCCCTGTCCTTCTTCCTTCCTTCACCTCCCCCTCTCTCTCTCTGTTGCCAATTGGTATGTGTTCACCCTCCAAACTGGGTATAAGACTTACACGAAACGTGGAAATAGGTGAAATTAGCCTATGTATTGGAAGTATATATACATAAATACTATAGCACTTTTATTATTACTGCATTACTATGACAACTAGAATTCATGGAAACAGTTTATAATAATGCATCGGCGTATGTGTGAAGCTCCACTAATGTGGCAACGATGATTTTGCCATTCTTAGGATGCAAACATGAAAGGATACATTTATTTCTGGCATACAGTTATTAAAAAAATCATAATACTAATATAGACTTAAATCAATGAAAAGTGCTAGCAAAAAGAAAAAAAAAATTATAATCTACTACCCATTGTTTGCTCCCGATGGTTTTCGGCAGCCAGATGTACGAGAAGGTTAGAAACATTGGATTGTATCTACTTTAGAAATATCTGTAATTTTTCGGGGTAATTTGGTTGCAAAAGAGAGAGAGAGAGAGAGAGAGAGAGAGAGAGAGAGAGAGAGAGAGAGAGAGAGATAAAAAGTAGTAGATATATTGGATTATTTATTTCACATTAAATGGACAAAATTAAATTCCAAAATCTATAAAGCAATGAATGGTTCCTTCTTTACAGAATTATATAAAACAGACAAAGTTAAATGATCAAAATCTATAAAAAAAAAATGGTTTCTTCTTTACAGAATTATATTTAAAAACAAAAGTTAAATTACCAAAATCTATAAAAAAATAAGTGGTTCCTTCTTTACAGAACTATATAAAAATAGAGTGCTAATTAAAACTCTTCATTATCAGACAAATTTTTGTACAAAAGTTAGCTGTTTTTATGCAAGCCATGATGTCGCTCATAGTGTTAAATTTTCTGCAATCTTCTTCATCATTAATGCATTCAGTTGCTAGGAGAGCTGTATTTACAGTTGAGGCATTCAGCTTATTTCTTCGTTTGATTTTGAATAAATTAACATTACTGAATACTCTCTCGCACTCAGCACTGAAATGGGGTAGAGTTAGTATTGCTCTAGCAAAATTTGAGAGTTCTTTAAAATATCTTCATTTTCAGCAAAGACGCCCAAAGTTTGTCAACCTCCTTACTCTCTACATTTAATGAGCCTTTAACAAGAGGTAAATTTCTCCACTGACTATCAAGTCTTCGGAGTAGCTCGCTATTCTCTCTAGGTAGCTACTATGCAAGGTGGTTCAGAAATGAGTGGCAATATGGGTGCCACTGCCTTTCTGAAATCAGATGAAAGAGCATTTTGGGTTGCTATGTATGGAGCTGTGAAGTTACTGCATTCTTAAAATCATACCTTTTCATTATTTAAAAAATGCCATACACGGTGAGAAAAATCACACAATCCTTACTTTTTGTTTTTCATCTCAGTACTATTAATGGATTGCAACTACTAAATACAAATGATTATCACAGAGTTGTTTTTCATGATTTGTGGGATCAATAGCATGGATTTCCGTTTTCATGACATAATCTCTCTGCAATGACAATAACAAGACTTTAAAAAGGTTACAAAGTTTGTCATGCAATAAATTTATCAATGGCTTGTTTGATTGAAAATATTTGTTAAACTCCGTAAACTTAGGTAAAGAAAATGATAGTACAGTTTGATGAATGGATCATTCAAATTAAGTTTGGTAGATAAGCTCCGCTGCTAGCTACTTCTCACTGAACCACATATCTGTAATAAAAAGTTTTAGAGAATCCCATTGCTCCAACAAACGATTTACCACCGCAACCGAAGAGAGTCACCTAGTTTGTAATGGGTGGAGAATTTTGTGGGGTTTAAGCATTTCTGGAACTGAATAAATTCATAAAAATCTATAGATATTATAGATATCTCTGGCCAAATCCTCACATCTTGGCAATACCCTACAGGATTCACTGGCACATAAGTGAGCTGAATGAAACACATTTCCTAACAACTAGACCTGGACACTGGCTCCGGAAACGACTAAACACAGAAAGTGTGTTCTCCCATCATAACACTGCAGCCATCAGCTCCAAAACCGATCCTATTTTCCACCGGAATGTGATGGTCATGAAGTGTTTTCATCAGTCCCTCAAAAAGATTTTTAGTAGAAGAGCCTTTTCCGACATTTTGTGGGTCATTTGCATTGTACACTTCGTATAACTCCCAAAATTTACTTTCAACTACACCTTTCTAAGAATCATAAAATCGGACAACACAACATGATGTTTTAATAGACCCAATGTCAGTCGATTCATCACATATTACACTTAACTTTGTAACTTGAATTTTTTGTAAACTTTCTTTCTAAGAAAACCCAATGATATTTTCCACAATAGCGGTTGCTCTTGTTCTTTTTTTAGACTCATACCACTCGCAATATTGGAATCGACAAAAATATCCTGGAGGAGATCGGTGAGGTGCTAAATGAAATGTTGCGTTCGGCATGGAAACCAGAGAGCTTAATTCCTGCTCTTGAAACAAGATTCTGTTCACTTGTTTGTGGTTTAATCAAAAAATGAGCTCGCTGATGGCTGTCTCACGGTGGCGCTTTCCATTAAAGAACAATGTTTCTTACCTTTGTTATGCATTCTTATTACTGAAAGTTAGCAGTCATAATCATGTTACATACGAGACACATCGCTTTGTAAGGATCAGAACCACATGTGCAGCCACTGCTTGAACTTTTGATTGGATTCACATTCTTTCCTATATCGCTGTGCAAGATGTGTTTCTCCTGCAGAACTTGAGACCTAAAAAGAAGGAAAAAAATGCATCATTTATTTCATCTGATTATAAGCCTTCCCCATATTTCATATAAATACATTTTCATTATTGTTATTATAGTGA
>NC_087208.1:91753833-91756333 GCF_015104395.2 Macrobrachium nipponense
GCCAGCTACATGCTGCTTGGGAATGACATAAGTAGTGTAGAACACGAGGAGGACCTTGGAGTCATTATTACCAAGGACTTAAAATCCACAAAACAGTGCATAAAAGATGAAAAGAAGGCACTGAAACTAGAGGCAGTTCAAAACCAGAAATAAGGAATAGGTGCTGCAGCTCTACAGTTCAATAGTTAGACCTCATCTTGAATATGCAGTACAGTTTTGGTCACCACCAGAAGAAAATACATAAATAGATTAGAAAGAGTACAAACAAGAGCCACAAAGTTAATTTCATCCATTAGGCAAATAGGTTTACCGAAGACAACTAGAGAGCCTTAACATGTATGGCTTAGAAACACGATGATTGCGAGGACAACTAATAGAAACATTTAAAATACTGAAAGGCATAACAAAAGTAGACAGTAACCTATTTACATTAAACGAAAACCAGACAAGAAATAATGGATGGAAACTAGAACTGAAGAGATACAACAAATCCCATAATGGGAACCTATTTACATACAAGATTTGTGACAAATGGAATAAACTGCCACCAGAAGTTGTCAACAACAACAGTGTGGAAGAGTTTAAAAGAAAGCTAGACAAAATCATCAAGACACTGTGAATGCACAGAGAAGTGAGGCCACGATGTCTCCCCGGATGGACTAACGTCTTTGAGACATCCTAATCCTTGTAACTCCTTGTAACTCTCTCTTGCTGTAACATTTGAAGTTTACTTTTAACTTTCTCCTCGCTTCCTTCTTCTCTCCTCCTTCTCTCTTGCTTTAACTTTTGAAATTCACTTTTAACTTCCCCTCCTCGTCTACTCTCTCCTCTCTCTTCGTCTCTCTCCCCTCTCTGCTTTAACTTTTGAATTCATCAACTTTCTCTCTCTCTCTCTCTCTCTCTCTTCTTCTCTCTCCTCTTCTCTCTCCTCGTCTTTTCTGCTTTAATTTTTGAAATTCACTTTTAACTTCCCCTCCTCTCTCTCTCTATCTTGCTTAAATATTTGAAGTTCACTTTTAACTTTCCTCTCTTTCTCTCTCTCCGCGCACTGATCTGATAATATACAAACACATTCGATATAAAGAGTTGAAAACATATCGCCAATTACGAGACCGGGATGTTATTCATTTATTTCCAGTTGCTTAATAAACATCTCCATCGAAACGGAGTTGTTTATTAAGCAAATTATCTAACATCTCTTACGATAGCGAAGTTGGCAGTACCTAACAATCGAGAATCTAAATAATTTAAAATACCAAGCAAAATTTATATATTCCAGATTTGATTAATTGTTTCGGTGTTGCTTGTAACATACCAGTAGATTTTTAGCAAGTTTCGCCTACTAAAATATTTTTGCATACAAGCAGAGATCGGACTCGGATGTCTAAAATGGCAATGGATTTTTGATCCAGAATACTGTCTTGTAAACAACGCCATTTCAATCTGTACAGAAATCAGAGGTATTCTTTATATTTTGTTATGGGATTGCCTCCCTGTTCCCTAAATCTTGTGCTATACCTAGGCAGTGGACTAAGTGCCGGGGAGAGGAGTCATTCCGTTATATTGATCATTAAGAGAATGGTAGAGAGACGCAGCAATGATTAAAAAAACGTAAAACGTAAGTCACAAATTCTCCTTTAAACCAGCCCATACCTACACTCTCGACCGTGCTCAAACCACAACAGAGAAGAAACGCACATGCGCAAGACACGAACACCTGGATCAACGTGCCGTGGGCAGAGAAAGGTCACGAGGGCGGAGCCAAACAGGAGAAGGAGGGTAATTAAAAGATCAAGAAGCCAGCACACTCGTATAAATACAAGTGGCCTACCTCTTCGGTCTTTGTTACGGGCTGCTCTAGGAGCATGACCCCTTCGGTCATCTCTTGAATACTTGGCAATGAGGACTGGTCGTCCTTGAAAGCTTGTAACTTTTTTTTAATAAATAACAGCGCTAGTTACTATCCAGTTTTAATGAGGTCCTTCTAGTAATTGCACAGAACAAATGTGTGTGTTGAAGGATGTAATATTGACTGAAATCTTTTGGTACCATTGAACATAAATTTCTTCCATATATTACTGGTGCATTTGAAGACACGCAGACCTACTTTCTCGAGAGTACAGTAACAGGCTTTCTCATAAGACTGTTGCACCTCAGAGGAGGAGCTGTAAAGCTGCTCCAAATAAACGATACCAACAAAATGTTTGATTCTGAAATCACTCCAGATCAGCAAAGATTACTGAACTTCGAGCTTGACACTCATATGCGCAACACAATGAAAACTACATAAATAGTTTTTCAATATGGGCCCTTGTAGACGACAGTCTTCAACATGAAAAGCGGAAAAGTGACCACAATCAAAAGTCTTGTTCCTGAACTTTTGGCTGAGTTGAAAATTTGGGGCTCTTTAAGGAGCAAAATTTTTTCAATGAAAATACCCGAGAACAAGATAAATTGTGGCTGGACATGCGAGAAGCAAGTCAGCAGAAGATGTCAATCT
>NC_087208.1:91761333-91776333 GCF_015104395.2 Macrobrachium nipponense
TTGGAGGACCCAACTAGCCTAATATATCTGGCCCAAAAGCCCAACGATAAAACCTGGAATGTAACTATATCCCCCAAGTTGCTTGCGAATTTTTTTTTCACTAATTACACTGAATGATACACATATATATAATGTATGTGTGTGTACAAAATACATACAATATAGACATGTGGGGTAAAAGCATATGCATATGGAAATTTATTCCATGAATAACTTGCTCCCAACATAAACGAAGGTACTAGAATATGGACTACAATCGAGCGTAAATTTGAGGAATGAAGAAGCGACGCATCCCACACAGTCTTGAGAGAACAGAGAACAAGAGAGGGGGAAAAGCAAGACCACAAATTCGAGCACATTCTCGGTCTTCTATTGAGACTTGAGGGGTCGCTTCCTCACAGCACAGGAGAAGATCTTCATTACGCTTTCGCTGTGGAATAAAATATTTAGATTCTATTTTCATTCATGAGCTTCTTTGTGGTTGAGCCACCAAAACAATAGTGTGTGTTGAAGTGTTATGAACCACTGTTGGGTTAATCAGGTTCTAAAAAAAATAAGTATGAAAAAATAAATGAAAAAAAGAAATTATCAGGACTGAAAATCTGGCAGCAATTGAGACAGTCAAAGGAGGACGAAACAAGTAATACGAAACAGAGACCTTAAGACTAATTTATTATATATAAAATGTACAATTGTTTGAATTAAATATTTACATAAAGGCACCAGTGGCAAATCAAAAACCATTAAGCAAAAATAACCACATTTAATCTGAATATTATCAGAAAAGGCAAATATCAAAAAGGCAAATATCGAACAATCAGTATAACAATCATTAACAAAATGAATGAGTCAGTACATCAAATAACCAAAATTAAACATTCCATGCAAGCAGGGGGAAAAATAATTACTTTACATACAGGATCTGTATAATGCAATCACAATTAATACAGTAACCTTAATACGAGCAGTTATCAAATAGTTAGCAAGTTACAACTATAGAAACAAATTAATAATGGACCATAAAAATCAAAAGCAGGGTTAACAAATTATGCCATAATTACACAGTTTCAATTTCATAATTACCTTAAGCATTAATATCAAAATACTGGGGAAAACCTAAGGCACTAAAGCCTTATGCATTAAATGCTACAGGACACTCAACACCCAGGAAACCGTGGCAACTTGCAGAGATAACACCCGAGGACCCACTAAGAATACCTCCTGAAGAAATTCACCCAGCCGAAGCTGTACACACAACACAGACGAATCTGCCCTTCAGGAGAACACAGACGTAGCTGTACACACAACGCAGACGAAACTGCCCTTCATGAGAACAGACGAAGCTGCAACTCTGAAGCCGTGCTCCTCAACATGACGCAGACGAAGCTGCTAACCCAGACAAAACTGGCTCTGCCGAACATCTTTATGCTCGTCCTTAACCCTGCAGGTCCTGAGTCTTAACCAAATAGCCATTAAGGACTCCAACCGTGACTGCAAGGAAACCCCATGCTGCTTACAACCTGCTCAGGTCTCTGTACCTTACTGACTGAAGCAGTCAGACACGGGCTGTCGGACGTTACCTTACCTCCACCTCTTCTACCAATAAACAAGAGGTGAAACGACCCTCACGGGGAAACAACCCGAAACAACCGTTTCGATCGTCCGAGACAAGAAAAAAATACAAGGGTGCTTAACACCCTTACATGAAGGATGAGGCTTTACTCTCTCTCTCTCTCTCTCTCTCTCTCTCTCTCTCTCTCTCTCTCTCTCTTTCTAAAGCATACAATTTCTTTTCCTATATGCTTTTTATTTTTTTGTTTTATTATTTGTACTCCATAGGACACTGCTTTAAAATTGTTTGTATACACGAATATATATGAAATGTATGTATATATATATATATATACTATATATATATATATATATATATATATATATATATATATTATATATATAATATATCAATATATATTATATATATATATATATATATATATATATATATATATATAATATAATATATTATATATAATATATAAATATATAATAATATAAATAAATATAATATATATATATAAATATATTACAAATATAAATATATATAATTAAAAATAATATATGTATATATATATATATATCTATTATAATGTATATATATATATAATATTATTACATATTATATCTTATATATAATATTATTAATATATACAAATATATATATCTATATAATATATTCTATATATATATCTAATATTACTTATATTAATAATATAGCCTATATATTACTAAAGATATTATATATAATATAATATATACCCTATTATATAGTAATATACAAGCTATATATATATATAAATATATATATCTATAATATATATATATATAATATATATTCTAAATATATATAATATATATATTAATACCTATTTATATCTTATATATATATATCTATATATATATATATATCTAAAGTATATATATATTGTATATATATATCTCTATATATATATTATATATATATATATTCTATAGAAATATATATATATATATATACATATATATATATATATATTATATCTATTATTATCTATATATCTATATATATATATATATATATATACTATATATATATCATATATATATAGATATATATATATCTATATTATATATATATATCTTATTATATAATATTTATATTATACTATTTATATATATATATATATATATATATATATATATCTTTTATATATATATACATATATAATTTGTGTGAGTTATTTATGAACATTCTATATGCATTTACTCCTATTTTTCTGATGACAAAAATTCCTTTTTCTGAAATATCACCAAAAATTTTGAAAAGAAAGCTCCTGGCAGAGGAAAAGGCTTTTGATGGAATAGGGGGCCGAGGATTCCTCTTCCTTTTCCTCTTCTGTGCAATAAGTCGCTTCGTTTTCAAGGTCATAGTAATATTGATATGCAAAACACGCCTACTGCCTTCATGAAAAGACGAATACTTGATTATACCTTTCTTTTCTCCGTTTCCTTTTACATTTAACCAATTTATGCTTCTCAACGGCTTGAGCAGAGAGAAATATAAAAAGCATCTATACTTTCTCGATATCTTTTGTTTCCTCTCCTCAGGAACATCCAAACAGCGAAAGAGTGAGGTCAACTCCGATTTGATTAAATTATATACTACTAATGCCACTGAATTGTAAAATAATCCTCGTGTAGCGCATTTGTACATCAAACCCTGCTGATAGTTAATGGACATTTAGGAACTCTACGTGCACATTTTTCCAAAACATGTGTATGCCTATGCGTCAGAGAGAGGATATAAGAATGAGAGAGAAAGCAGTATATAATCAAACTATGGAAGAACATTTTCTGAGTGAACAACCAGCCAATATCTACACCTTGCTCATTTTCAGAGCCTCGATTAATCCTTAGATCCGGGTACTAGAAAAAAAGTGTTTCTTGTTTATTAATGTTGAAACACGTCGCCTGTAAAGCTTGACTTGTTTTCTGTATTGGGTTAATCACTTTATGGACAGGAATCTCTTGGTTGGTCTTCGATGATCAAGTCTAACCGGTTCCATATGCATACTGGTCCATCCCTCTCGAACATGCGAGGACTCTGGAGAGCCTCCTGGATGTTGATGTTCCCCCTTTCCAGCACCTCCTTCGCTCCATCAATCCATCTCTTTTTAGGCCTTCCTCTCCTTCCTGCCAACATTGATGAATTCTAGATTCTTTTTACCATCCTATCATCCTCCTCTAAGGTTTTCACATGAACAATCCATGTCAAATTCTGATCTACCCTGATCTAGAATAACCCTTTAACACTCCTGCTAATTTCATCCTTTCATTTCTTCTTATACAACAAATACTACTTAAGTAATTAATCTCAACAGCTTTCTTTCATTCATTGTTCATATTTCACTTCTACAGAGATGAGTCGTTTCTAGATACTTCTTGCTTCCTCTCGGTGTTCTGCACTTCCTCGAAGTACATTTATTGTGATTCACCTCTCCTCCTCTCCTGCCATCTTCCAAATCATTTGCTCCCAATACCTGTAGGAATCTGTCAACCTTCCATTCTCTCACTGTCCTTACAAGGAGTCAATGTTTCACCTTGTTTGTTCCCATTTACCCTCGTAACCTTACTCCTGCTTATGATTAATCTCAAATTTCCTCTCTTACAAAGACTTTCAAGCTTTTCTCTCTAATCTCTGCAGTTTTTTTTTCACAATTCCCAATCACAAAAGTATAGTCTACAAACATCAGCCAATCAGCATTCTATTTTTGAACCACATTCCTATCCAAAAAGATATTGAATACTCTTGGAGAAATACCACATCATGAGAACAGCCTTATTTTTACGCTAAACCAGTCATTCTCTCACCTACACACTCCAGAAATGTTTCACTTCCATCATAAATTTTTCCACTCAGAAATTTACCATGTTTTATCACAAACCTTTAAAACACTGCATTTCCAGCACATCACTTTTATCATCAGTTTGCTCCAATTCCATGCATGTATAAAGCTTTTTCCTCTTATTTTAAAACTTTCATATAACACCTTCATAAGCGCCTGGTCTACTTCCCGCCTTCCCTGTGTACACCCTTCTTCCCCTTTCAAACTTTCTGACACCTGTCTTGCCCTCTCGATCATAATCCTCTTAAACTCGCAAAGGTAAGCCTCTCATTTTCAGTCTCCTCTTTCACGTCCACCCTTACACAGAGAAGCAAGTATTACTTTCACCCATATCTTTGGAATCTTCCACTTATACAGACGTAGCTTGATCAGCCCTTCAGTTCATTTTTCCCCACCGAATTGCAGCAACTCCTTATCAACGCTAACTTTCATAAGGATTCCCACTCATTTATCTTCTTGTAGAAAATCTTTTTCACTAGGACGTCGTTTTTCCTTTTCCCCAACATTTTTATTGTATTCTCTCTCTCTCTCTCTCTCTCTCTCTCTCCTCTCTCTCTCTCTCTCTCTAACACACACACACACACACACGCAAAAGCACTAACGGACTAATAAATCGTATTGAAACCTTTAAGAAAAACCTTTGAATACTTCAGAACAATTAAACGCTATGCTCGTTGCTTTAGACTCTTTAGTCAAAAGCAACGAGCACAGTGTTTAATTGTTCCGAAGTATTCAAAGGTTTTTCTTAAATGTTTCAATACGATTTATTAGTCGGTTAGTGCTTTTGATCTGTAGATATGTAATATCTTAAAAAAAGGTTTTCAATCGGCAGGCAATGCAGGTCAAATCGAAGTCTAACAGAAAACGTTTGTTAATACTAAAAGTTAAATCTAGAATGTTACACAATTGTATTAGTATTTCATGGGCTTGACTATGAGAAGATTAAACTTATGGAAATTATAACTGAACATCAGTTTTATCTCTATTGAAAGCTCTATCAAAAATCAAAAGCCTGGAATCCCAAAACGTTGAATTAATAAAATTTGGTGGGTAACTCTTATATTTCATATTCTTTTTCGAAAAGTGTTGAAATATTTGATGCATTTAAGCTTCGATTTCGAAATTTCCCGTCACAAACTCCGATTGCATTGAATATGAATTAAGGTAACTGCTGAACATATCTAATGGTGCAGTCCACTGTACGCCTTTTTGAAGCCAAACCAAGCCTCATTTACAGTATAAAAAATACAATAGAAAACACGGATAAAGCATAAAAGAGTACGTAGAATATGTAATAGTGGAAGAATTCCAATCTGTCAAAAGGGAGAAACCAAACAAGGAATGCTTACTCTCAAAAAAATATTTACTTGAAATTGTGTCCATTCTATTTTGTATACGAGGCTTTAGTGAATTAGTGAATATCATTCTACAGAATACTTATATTTTTCTGCATCGCTTGCCACGTACTTTGAATAAGAGAATTGCGTAACTTAAATTGATTATATGTATGAGTGTAAATAGTTGGCTTGTTGTGATGACCAAATATGGCTATGTACCGACTGGTACATAGCAATACCATACTGGTATTTCAATCTGCTCGGAATTCCACACACGCCCTGCACGCAGAGTTTGATGGTTTACTACGTCTCTCCCTTTGTGTGCAAATGAAGTACATCATTTTTCAAGAACTTAAAATTTGAAACGGTCAACTCATCACTTCAGTGGCGAAGGAACACTGCGAGTGTTGCATGTCGTCGTTAACCTCAAAATTAATTTTATTTTCCTTCATTATCCATTTTCCTACTCCATTGAATACACTGGGTGAAAAAATGTTAAGGGTTGGAGTGTTTAATGCTTAGTGAATTAATGTCTCCCGATATATAAATTGCGATGTTACGCTACCTTATTTGCAAAAGAAAAAAGACAGAAAACCAAGTTGAGGAAATATAATAACAGTTAAATTCTGAAAGAAGACAATATTCTTTTTATAAAGCTTTCACAGTAAAAGGCTTTACTTTTAAGTGAAAGCAAATGGTGCGTGTATGTGTGTCAGAGAATATATAGTACTAAGCAAAATACACCCAAGGAAACTGCACTGCTATAAAACTGGACTACATTTACGGATCGATTAACTTTATGGAGTCACAAATGTAGATGGGCACTGCAATCACCTCCATTGCAGACGGTTGTTCCTTTGCAAACGAGCGACAGAAAAAGCCACTGAAAGACCAAAGGACAGCTGCCACTAGCGAATTTCGTTAAAACATTACCGTCGTTTTCTTGTGGAAATCAGAATAAGGCATCGCTTGAACATTTCGTTAGCATAGTTACGACCCCGTCTGCATGTCATTTTATACTTCTGCCATTTTATATTTATAAAGAAATAATATAGATATATAACTCCAGGTAACCTATATGAAACTCCGATTATTCCTTCATTATAAAATAAAATGTCGAGTATTGCTGTTACCTTCACAATTCTGGGTTAAAATTTAAGGTAATACCAAAAGAACACTAGGAAATCAGATTACATATTATGCCATCCTGACTCCTTATGATATTTGTTCGTTACGTGACAAGGGTTCTTCAGCGTCTCGTGACCGACCGCACTTTCAACATCCTAATCAATACAATCTTACTACCTAATCCCTGTGTGTGGATAACCTGCGCAGTTGTTTCACAGATTTTTTGACTATATGAATATTAGCACACTTCTCAAGGAAAAAGACCCTTCAGATGAGAAGGACAACAACCCAGTCAGTCCTCCATTGTGATGGAGATCATTCCATTCCACTACATTCTCCCCCAACTTCAAAGTCCAACTTCCTGCGAAGCTGAACAAACTCAGGGCATTGCTCGATGGACCTTAAATGATCGTAGGTCGCAGGCGTCGTTGCATGATGATCTTATTTATTTATTTATTTCATAGTTTTCTTTATTGTGTAAAAAGGTGATTAGATCGATACTACTAATTATTTCGTAATTTTGGTTACACTTACTGCTCTCCTTCCACTGTAAAATTACTTTAAAACAATTAAAAATACCAAGTGAAATGATTCAAGGTTATTCTCGTTATGACAGCAAACAGTTCTAATCTTTCATTTAGCACTGGGGTACGATTTTGATTAAGATTAACCAATCAATATTTGCATTAATTTTTTTAACTTCAAGCCTCTGCTTTTCTGCAAGTATCACAAAGAAAAAAAATGGTGTCAAGATTTACTATTTTATGATCTCCTTGTACTAGACAATCCCCAAAAGTGGTAAGAGTCTAAATCTATTAATCTAAAAGTTGCGGACTTCCTGCCATATTTCCTGGTCCTTTAATTTTCACCAACAGCTTTAGAAAAGTGGAGCCTTTGTAGTTCTGTTTCTGTTATGAAATTTTTATAGTAGTGAATGAAGTCGGTGTCAAGGGATCTAAATACAACTTCATACGATTACCCCAGTGTTATTGTTGTGAAAGGATTTATTCGCTAAATATGATGATCACCTATTTCACAGACACGAGAAACTGCGGAAAAATTAGTAAATAAATAAACTTTTGTTGATATAAAAAAGGTTAGTATATCAATAATTTATAAAAAAAATATTACCAAGCAATTCTCTCTGTACTGTAAACGAACAACAACTACAAAACCAGACAAAAGAATTTTAAGTAGTAAAACAATTTAGAAGTAACCTTTATGAGTCTAGAAAATAATAAGATCAAACAGTGTAATGGTTGCGCAGAAGTTAGCAAATATTCCGGAGGCAAATTCGTGAGATGTATGCTAGTATTGCACCAGCCCCGGACTGGTTAAGTTGGACTGGGTTTAGTAATGTCAATACCGCCACACTAATTTGGGCTTGGGAGGCATAATGAGATCATTTAAATTATACGGTTGGTTTTAGATATGGCGTCCCGTTTTTTTTTTTTTTCTTTTTTTCAGGGAAAGATCGCGGTACTTGGTTACAAATTGGGAAAATGCTTCCCGGAGAGACAGAATCTTTTTGTCAAAAGTCAAAGTAAAAAAAATCTCGAATCCTTCACAGAAATTTGCTCGCCTTTTTCCAGATGCCCTCGGGAACATATCCTAAGCCCTCTACGAAAGAAGTTGCAGCCAACAGTAGGATATACTGGAACATCAGTCATGGGTATCTACAAAAAGGATTCCTTGATATCTTACCCAACTTCCCCGCGCTGCTTACATTACAAAGATGGCTGTCAACAAAGCAAATCAAAGGTGTTAAAGAAGTACAATAAGTTTTTAAAAAAACAGACTCCCTAAGGCTGAAAACAACAAAAAGAAAAAAACACTTCAAATTCTATAATCAGCTTATTTTCCCTCTCCTAAAGCCAGCAGTATTTGTTTTATTATTATTGATTTATAAAAACAAAGCTGTTGGCGGTGTTTATAAACACCCTAAGCAACAAGTGAGAAAAAAAAATTGACGTCGGGATGCCGGCAGATCCATCTTATAAAGATTGATAGTGAGGAAGTGATCAGTAAGATAGGGTGTAGAGAGCTCAGGGATTTGCATACCATATAAAGGATACGGTAAACTGGAGTAAAACTATATATATATATATATATATATATATATATATATATATATATATATATATATATATATATATATATATATATATATATAAGTATGAGGTCAGCATTACGGGCATAAAGATGGCAATCACTCAATCACCCAAATTGCCGAACTGACACAATCTACAATTGGAAGTATCGTGGTACTTAAAAGCAAAAATGATATAAGAAACAAACAACAATGTAACTGAAACTATGCGTCTTTATATCTATAAGGTGACATGGGGACAAAAAAGCAAGGGGGCACTATATTGTCACCACACACACTCCTCACGTACCATACATCGCTTTTCAAACCATTTCAATATTCATCTACCAAGTAACTCGGAGAGCCTATTCAGTACTCCATCAAGGGTCGTTCCAAGCGTCCTACGGCAGGGGAATAAAATAGGAAACGACCTTGTTTATATCGGAATATTGGACCACTTCCGTTAGTTAGTCCTCTTTACAACACAAGAGATCAGAAATGTTAAGGACAAATCAAGCAATGATTGTAAGTTGATGCAACAGTATAGTATTAAACCCTCAGAAAGAATTATTGTAAATACTTGAATGACTGTACATGACTGTAACAGGAGATGAAATATTTGTTTTTAATGACCACTGTCACGAAAATCATACCAGTCCTGTTCCATTCACTATGGAAGGCGTTACAATAAATGCGCAGCTATATATAAATATATATATATATATATATATATATATGTATCTTACAAGTGTGTAATGTTAGTCAATCACATATCATGTATTGCTTGGAGACAGGCTGAACTGTAAGGGCAGCTTACTTGAGTGAAGGAATTTGGGTACGTAAGCGTTCTAACTGAGAGATTGCGCGTCTTGTCTTCAAGCATGTACATTCATTTGTACGGATGTTACAGGTCTAATAGACCAAGGCACTTGCGAAAGTCACATTTCTTTTGGTGAGCACAAAGAGGTCACTTGATACACGTCAGGTGTCGGGAGAGAAAACCCCCATCATAAAGGTATGACACATATTTTGTAAGACTTAGAAAACTGTTACCTTTGAAAAGAGAGAGAAGTGTGAAATACATTCTTTACTTAGTTACTTTGAAAAGAGAGTGATGTGTGAAGTGTATCTTTTATCCATTGTTATCTTTATTACAGATGGGTTATATTCCATGGTACTAGAGACAGGATTCTCTAACCTGACTAATATAATGAACTTATTGACATTTTGGGTCTGGGAGTGAATTCTTAGTCAGGAGGGTAGAATGTTAACTTACTAGTTTTCTTTAGGGGCAGATTTGGGTTTTTGTCATTATGACTTGTTAATCATTTTGTTCTATTCTATATTCAACTGCTTTGGGTAATAAATAGTATATTTTTATACTTACGAGATCTTAATAGCCTAACAACATGGTTGCAGACAGAGGGCACCATTGACAACAGGTAAGGGTTTCCAATTTGTGTAGCTTTAATAAAAGGGGGGGTAAGAGTGGTGGCAGGCGGTTTAAGAGGCTTTTTATATATTTTGCAAGCTGTAGGTACGCTAACGAAGAGACTGGTGACCAGTTAGACATAGATTTTTTTTTTGATAGGAAAAGGGGTTATGATCATGTCACAGGCAACTTGGAGCCCTTTTTGCTGACTCAATGGGTTGGGCAAGGAGAAGCTGTTCGTCTCTTAGGCTAAGTCAGTGTCACCCATCTTGGGATTCTTAAATACCAGTGTTTTAAAACGTGAAGGTGAAAAGTTTATTTTTCGACTTATTAAAGTGTTTCACAAGTGTGGAAAATAGTTCACTCATATTCGTGGTGCATACACAAATTCGGTTTCCAGTCATATGAAGATGTGAGTGTATTTTTCAAGCTTTCTATCTTATTTTCTCCTTTTTATCTTTAATTTTTCTTATTTTTGTTGTTGTTTTTTTGTTGTTGTTTATATTCCTTTTGTTTGTTTGTGGCGTATTTACTCGAGCGGAGTTTTTTGTTGCAAGTCATGCCCTGAGAGAGAGAGAGAGAGAGAGAGAGAGAGAGAGAGAGAGAGAGGAGAGGGAGAGAGAGATGCAAGAGCTGGTGGGTGAGATGATCGCCGGGGTTGGATCGCTTAGCAAGCGTTTTGCATTTTTTTTCTTTTTCTATCCCCTCCCTATTTTTTTGTTGTCGTTGCTTTCGTGGGATGACATACTGGGCGTGTGGAAAATTTGTGTTAATTTTTCTGGATTGGGTTTTGTGTATATAAATGCATTGATGTTATTGAGATCGGGGAATCTTATAGAACAAAATAGCTTCGGAAACAGAGAAAGATAGCGGATACTAAGAGTACCACAACGCTACTACATCACGTAATGAATGTGAGCGCGGGCGTGAGTCCATTCAGAGGGATGGTAGGTGGCGTTCTATTACAACCTTTCCAAATTTTTATTGAAGGAGTGAATAATTATTTAGCGGGAAAGAATATATCGGACGATATAGAGGCATTTAGAGGCAAAAGCTTTGCTAGATTTCAATAGGGGAGACCTCTCCCACCGTTGCAGGAGTTTCCAATTTACAAAATGTCGTACCTGGATGGATTTGCAAGCATTTTTGAAAACAGCTTATGGCTCAAAGGAACACAAAGATATGGTGAGGGACCTTTGGGGTCTTTATAAAATACGGAAGGGCACTAATAGCTTCGTAGAACATAGTTCAAAACTTTTTGACGCAGTGGCAGATTGGGTAGGAAAATTGAAAACACCTAAATGGGTTACAGGGAGTAATGTCTCTCTTGATAACATTCATAAACTGATCTATTTTTCCCTGCTCTTGCCTGATGTACCGGATGCGATAGTGAATAGCTTTGATGAAAAGATTGAACCTACTTCAGACGAAGAATTACTTTATGCCCAAATTGAGAAACATATGTCTAAATGTCCCACTGTAGATAGCACAATTTTTAATGGGACAGGCCCGTGGGATAGAGTGCAAAGAGATACAGAATTTTCTCCTCCCCTTCTGTGCGCAAAAGTTGAATATAACAAAAGATCGATCGATCAAAAGCAACAGCAGTTGCGCTGTTTCAACTGCAATAAACCAGGGCATCCAAAGAAATTGTGTAGGGTTAAATATTGTGGAATGTGTAAGAGTACCGATCATTATTGGCAGTCTTGTCTGTCTCAGATACGGAGAGATGCAAGGCCTACACCTCAAGGTTCTGGTAATTATAATGTGAGAACTTTCCAGGCAGGTCAAACCAGAGGGCAAAGGGATCGGCGAAATTTTTGGAAGCACGATCTACTTTTTCAAAATGGGTACAGGTGATTGGTACATGCCATTATGGTCTCGTGGGGGATGCCCCAGAGCCCAGGCCTATAGTCTATGGAACAGTAAGGGATGTGGGTATCCTGATATTTATAGACTCGGGGGCATTAATAAATCTAATGGACTATAATTTGTATCAATCCATGTTTTCCAATTACCCTTTCCAACCCTCAACGGAGACGGTGTGTGATGTGTAAGTCCATAGATTAAATACCCTGGGTTGTGTTCAAATACAGTTTACTCTCGGTGACAGAGTGTCAACAGAACCATTTTTGGTAATGAAAGGAATTGCGTTGGGCAACAGACTTTTGCTGGGTCATCCTGCTTGAAGAAGACAGAAGATTTTGATCCATGCGGGTGTTAATGTTTTTCTGCCTTATGAGGACGTGAGTAGAACGGAGAACATGGAGGTTATTGAAAGAGGAGATGTGCTTAGTGACATTAATAGCAGTGATACAAGTGTTATGGAGAAAGGTAATATTAAAACCCACGTTGCTGATATGGGAAATGATTACGGGGGTTCTATCAGAGTTCACAGTGATAAAAATGGTGGTGATGATACTTTGGATGGTGATGTTGATACTAATATTGATGTTATTTCTGATATTAACAATGCTGGGGATGGTACTGAGGGTAGTAATGTGCATGGGGCGGTGGAAAGGGGAGGTACTAACCACAAATATAGAGGAGTTTTATCCGAAGATAATATGTTACTACCTAGTTCGAAGACTATGGTAAAAGTTAAATTGAAGGAAATGAGAAAACCCACAGATGTGTGTGTTATTGAAAATAGCGAAAAGCTTAGAGGGGTTGTTAGCACGGCATCGGTGAACAGTGTATCCAAGGATGGGTTTACATGGTTAGAGTTGCTAAACTGTAATGATACAGTTAGGAGATACCAGAAGAATACATATATATTGGATTTCCAAGATTGGAGTTGTGATAGTGGTTCAGCGGCTATCGTAGAGGGGAGACCTGAGTTTTCGGAGGCAGAAATGCAATCAAGGAAACGAATATTTAGAGAACATTTAGCTAATGCAGATTTTAGCGAACACGTTGAAGCGATAAGCAGGCTTTTGGCAGAATTTGGGGATACGGCAGCCTTACAAAGTGATAAATTGAGGTTGACTAATGTGTTAGAGTTAGAGCATAAGGTAAATTTGGAGAGTGGCACAAAACCTATTTATATTCCTGCATATTGCATACCTTTTAAAATCAGAGAACAGGTAGAGAAAGAGGTTAATAGATGGGAAGAAGAAGGAATCATTAGACCTAGAGTGTCTCCATACAACTTTCCCTTGTTAGCGGTGCCTAAGAAAGAAGGACGGTTCTGTCCGTTTATGCGTCGATTTTAGACGTTTAAATGAGAAGACGATCCCTGACCGCTATCCAGTCGCGTGCATACCAGATCTTTTTGTTGGAATTGGGGGACATAATATTTATAGCTCAATTGATTTGGCGCACGGTTTCTTACAGGTCCATCTTAGTGAGAGTAGCAAGGAATATACCGCTTTTTCAGTGCCCAAGGGACACTATGAATTTACGTGAATGCCTTTCGGTTTATCGGGCAGTCCGATGACCTTTACCAGGTTGGTGAACACAGTTTTGCATGGGTTATTGGGCAAAAATGTTTTTGCGTTTATGGATAACATACTGGTCGCAACGGACACGATCGCGCAACACCTGGAAGTGCTTACAGAAGTACTTAGGAGGCTTAGATTAGCGGGGTTGAAAATTAAGCTAGCCAAGTGCTCGTTCTTGAAAAAGCAGATCACATATCTAGGCCACGTCATATCTAAGGAAGGGGTTGGAGTAAATGACGATAAAGTCAAAGCAATAGCGAATTTTCACACCCCCAGATCAAAGAAAGAGATTAAGTCATTCCTGGGTATCGCTGGTTTCTTCAGGAGGTTTGTGAAAGGGTCCTCTAGTATAGCAGCTCCCCTAACTGATGTATTGCGGGAAAACGTTCAATTTCAATGGAAGGAATCCCTGGCGGAGAGTTTTCAAAAGCTCAAGGACGCGCTAATGAATCCCCCTGTTTTGAAGTTTCCAGATTTTAGCGAACCTTTCACATTAGTGACTGATGCAAGCCAGGAAGGTATAGGTGCTTGCCTTATGCAAACGTTCGATGGCAAATTTCATCTTATAGCTTTTTATAGCAAGAAGTTCAGGACAAAGGGCAGCAACGAGAAGTCCATGGCCACCATAGATAAAGAAACCTTTGCAATAGTGTCGAGCTTAGTTCATTTTAAAATGTTACTGATGGGAAATAAAGTAGAAGTTCTTACAGACCACAAGCCATTACTGGATCTTTTTAATAAACCCGATTTGTCGCCTAACAGGGCTCGATGGTTTTTAACTATCAGAGATTTTGATGCAAAGAACAAATATATAGAGGGCAAATTTAACGTGGTTGCTGATGCTCTGAGCAGTTTTCACGACACGGAAGGTTTCCAAGTCGCGCAAGTCACTAGCGAGGCCATACAATGGGATACACCTCTCATAGAGCAAAGGTAAGATGAAGACAAGATTTTAGCAGATGCAAAAGCGTTTCTAAAAGGGGAATTAGTCAGGAAACGTTATAAGTTGTCTTTTTCGGGTTTGGAGTTAAAAGGTAATCTATTGGTTAGGAAAATTAAATATAAGTTGAGAACCAGTGAAAGTAAAGAAGATACGACACAGATCGTAGTTCCGAAGGTCCTAATTCCA
>NC_087208.1:91778833-91791333 GCF_015104395.2 Macrobrachium nipponense
AAATAATTGCAGAATGGCGCAGTCTCTGTGGGAAGATTTCGTATTTTATTGAAAAGTTGGCCTGGTTCGCCAGTCTAGTGGGGGCGAATGTATAGAGTGAGAACTTTTTATCTCTTGCATCGCTGTGGTCATTGCAGGCGCTCATGGCTGCACTATCCCCTGGGTGTTGTATCAAGTATGTTCAATTCATTCAACAGATAATGTAATGCACCTACTATGGGCTTCTAAACACACACCAGGGCACAAAAAACCATGAATTGCTACTCTCTCTCTCTCTCTCTCTCTCTCTCTCTCTCTCTCTCTCTCTCTCTCTCTCTCTGAGGTTTTTTTTATCACTTTCGACTCTAGGTCGTGCACTATCCCATCCTATGCTTAAGGGGCTTATCCCAAATACGATATTTTGATGATCACTATTTTCTTTCTTTAAAAAGCTTGGTATCCGTCGAAGCCAACCAAAGGACTTCTTATGACACCACTGGTTTTCCACACATCACAATTTTATTTACATAAAACATCAACATGGATAAATGATTCACTCTGAAAATCAAGAAATTCACACAAATAAAATAATGAAAATGGATAAAAAATGACTAAACATTTCACAGTAAAAAGTTACAAGAAAATTTAGATAAAAATTAATGAACTTCCAGAGCTAACAGCAGTACACTCACATCCAGGCAGTGATTGGAGTTACATGTCCTTCAGTTCCCCATAGAATTACTGCAAGGGACTCGAATGTTCAAATCTGCAGGAAACGACTCCGCTTCAAATAGAACCGAGATTAGGATTCTGTTGACTCACTGATCTCTTTATACTTTCATAAAAACAGAACAATATACACACTTCACTCAAGTGATGTCTGCGTGCACAGCTACGGTAATTTAATGATAAATGCAATTTCCCCAGCATCAAAGAGTTATTTTTACACAGCAACTTTACACAGCAACTTTACGCTACTCCTTTCAGAGTACACAGAAAGGAGCTGCACACCAGTCCTTGGATACACCTGTTCTCAAGCCATAGGAAAGAAATTAAGAGGTTTGACTATGAGGGCTCTTGGCATCTGCAGTCCCGCTTTCTTAGATAAAGGGTTGGAATACTTGAAGGACAGTTTTAGGAGATTAGGATATCCTAGGTATTAGTGGGAAAGGGCACACATAGGTAAGGAAAAATTACTTTGGGGAAAAAGGAAGAAAATAATATAAATATATAAAAGGGATAAAAACAATTACATCACAGAAAGCATAACTAATACATCCATCAACAGGAAACTAGGTCATTTTAAATTAATAGATGATTACTAAAACACGATTAGGAACGATATAGTTAGAAATAAAGAAATGTGTAGATTAGAGAGATAAAAAGGGATTGGGGTATAAATGGCAGCGTCTTTAGATTGTGAAGAGAGATACTTTAATGAAAGTGGAAAATCCTACAAAGAAATTACCAAACAATATAACCAAAACATTAGGTGTTACAATCAGTCAGCACTGCTGGGATAAACCCTCAGAATATACAGGGAGGACATGAAGTTCTTATACAAAAATACAAATATATCAGCCAGATAATTAGAGAAAAGACCTCTATAACGTACAAATACTGTAATGGCACGGCAACATTGGACGCAATTTTGAGGGAAGTATATCCAGGAGACTTATTTATGAAACAGCAAATGAGAAAAAAACATAAGAGACAACATGGACAGTATGCCTCTGGAAGAAATCAAAGGTAGAGTCAGGTCAGGGAAACGAAAGCAGGGGCCATGCACGGAATCGGATCAAAAAGGTCCTTAGACGCTTATAAATACAGCAAGAACACGTGTCTGGCCATTTCACGGTTACCAGACGATGGGGACAGCTATTCCTTGAATATTTGTAACTTTTGTGAACAAGATTTCCCTCGGATAAAATTCTTTTCAAAAGAGGGACTGTTGTTTGATATATATATATATATATATATATATATATATATATATATATATATATATATATATAATATAATATATATACATTAAATATATATCAAATAACTAATACCTTACATTATTGTGTCCGAATGCCCTGCGAATGCACTATTATTTATGGCAGTTCCTTCTATTGACAAGCACACTTACAGGCAGGTTTAAACTAAGGTAACTTAAACTTTCAGCTCTTAGCCAAACAAGGTTATTCCACGTGTGTGCTTGCTCCATCGGATTGCAATATCCTATTAGAACATATATTGCTTTTTAAGACAAACTCAGACTCTGATTGACACCTTTTATAGACAGGATGCGCTTCTCTTCTCTGGAAATGACACTATGTTGCAAAGCACAAAGCTCTTTCAAGCAGGATGAAAGTCGCAAGTAAGTTATGAAATCATTGGCTTATTTGAGTGAAAATTGGGTCGTTTTACGTCAGCTCTCTCTGATCCCCCTCCTAGATTTTCTAAAGTTTGCTTCGAATTTGAAGAAAGAATAACAGTTGGTATGAAACATAAAACGGCAATAATAACTCAGTATATCAAGAAAATTTAGGCAGCATTGGAAATGAGCATCATTGAGGGTCATAATGAAATTTTTAATGATATTTCCTCACTTTTTTTTTCTTTCTTTTGGATACTCTCGTGACAAGTTACGAGGTCACTCTGACTATTCCAAATACATGACTGTCTGGTGAAATTGGATGCCGTGACTGAGAGGAACTCAATACTATTTTGCTAGGTCTGTGGATCTCTCCCAGCATTCCGGCAAAACGTAAACACTTTTGTAAATGGGTACTGTCGTTGATGAGGTAAAAAACTGCTACGGGTCTAGCAAATTTATTCCTAAAAACATGCTGAAAAGCTGTAAAGCTATACTCTTCCAAAGAGGAAAAATGATTAACTATGGAAATCTCTTTTGAACGGAATTTCTTCTTGAGCACATCAGAGATCTTGCAGGTTTTAAAAATTCTTGTCATTTATTGCAACATTTTCCAACATTTATCCTAGGTTGCGCCTTCACCTACCGATATGTACCTGGTTATATTTTCTATATACGCAAATGTCAGCGAAACAGTTTTCCGCACACGTATGCAAAAACGTAGCTGGAAATTGTGAAGGTCATTCGAAAGAAAATGTTTTTAGATGTAAAATCTCACTTTCGTTCCAGCGTGACTCAGACATAAGCAGACATCACACTGAACTTGTATCATATAGGTGAAACAATGTTACGTTTGCAGTAGTGACTGGAATTAAATGAATAAATAAAGTGATCAATTAAAAATAAAATAAAATAATAAGACTAATGAAAAATATACGAATTCAACATTTTATTTACGAAAAGAAAATGTTAAAAGTATGTGGGAAAAGGCCCATAAATTTACTTGATAAATTTCATTACGAATTATTTTTTTTAAACTTATTCACAATTTCCAGTTATTCACAATTGCTAAAGTAACTGAGGTTGAAATTAGAAGCATTCGCTGAAATTACTAAGAAATAATGAATATTCGTATAATCTATTTAAATCTGATTCACTACACAAGCGAACAATTAAATATTCTATCAAGAATTCATAGATTATGTAAAGTAACATGAATATATTGTAAACTATAACAACTTTCTAATGGATTACTGGCACCTTGATCGACCGACCAAATAGGTGACATTTCCAGGTTTTTTGATCATTTTATCGTTCAAAACAGAGGACTGATCGTTGCATGATTCTTGCATGATTGCCTTTCCTCATCACCAGAACCTCTCGAGAAATTGTGTTGAACCATCCAACAACCACCCTATTAATGACTGCTCTGTACTTTCAAATGAGAAATTAATGGTGTTTGGATAATTGACTCAAGTATTATTTAACCAATATGAGTTAAACGTAACTACCACTAATAATACAGGCTGGACTTTAAAAGAAATAATTTTGAGTTTTAGATTTGCATGTGTTACGGACACCGAGGTCCGCTACAGGTTCTTAATTATAATAAACAAAAAGAATTCAACACCAACAGTTGAAACTGGGGATACGAATATAGAAAGAAGCTCAAACAGAACAGAAGTTTATTTACAAGCTTACTAACAAAGATAAGTGCAGAATGGTTTCACCTATTTACATGGCAAAAATAAAATCTTACTGTATGTGAACTAGGGAAACGGTGCCCTATTGAAATACTTACTGGCTAGTTTAGCAGCTGTCGAAAATCAATGCTCGAAGCGACGGCATCACAAAGGAGAACTGTAGAACTTCAGTCGCTTTCTTGACTCCATACTGCAGAAAGCAATGTCTATTCTTGATACTCTAAGGGTAGGCAGGTAACTCCTCAAAACCAACTTGTAGGACGTTTCTTCTCTGAAGTGTCGCTCAACGTCGGAAAATATCTCTCTCTCTCTCTCTCACTGTGGACGACTTGACCCGATTCCGATCACACTCTCTCGTGTGTCTTCTTTCTCTCTTATCCTGTGTCTCTTCCTTCTTCTCTTATCTCTCTCTGATGATCTCTCACTGATGATCTCATCTCTCTACTCCCTCAGGGCATATATATAAACGGCGATCTGGGGCGGGGCTGAAGGGGGCGGAGCATAACAGCGAACGTCACAGACTCCCGAGCCGACAGGAACTTTTTAGAAGGATCTCGACGAAATGTTGCCTCATAATACGCGGGGTTTCTGACGACGCGACGGCGCCTGCAGAGTTTCTGCGACACACCTGGGGATTCTCGAACAATCATGAGAACGGGCGCCTCCAACACGTGCGCGAATGCCTCCTTGCTGCAGACCTACTCGAATAAGATGCATTTTCCTTTCCTTTGATAGATATTACTTCGCTATAGAGCGATTACCATGAAAATCATTTATAAAAATAATCAAACCTCTGATTTTCTTTAGCTTCCTTTCTCCGTGATTCACTTTTGGATTTGTGTTGCTGATGAATATGTATGACTACATTTCGTTTCGCCCTCATTTCACAGTAAGAGAGTTCCCTAGAGAGTTCCCTTGAATGAACGCTCCGGACAGTGTGTACCGTGACAGGCAACGGGGCACAGGCTTCTATGATCATAAAACACTCTTAGGGTGTAAGTCTTGGATGAATTAATCATAAACAGAGAGAGAGAGAGAGAGAGAGAGAGAGAGAATTATGGTTATCATCTTAAGAATAGTTAAAAGTTTGAAGAGCTGAGGAAAATGGTTGATGAGATTTAAGACTGATATTGGGGAATCCAGTTTCAAATCTTTTATATCTACCACTTTCCTAAAATAATCACAAAATGACCGATCATTAATATTTAATTCAAAAAAAAAAAGAACACAGATAAATATAATGAGATTATAATGAAAACCTCCATTGAAAATCCCTAATCAATGACATAAAAAGAAACGTTAATGGAGAGAGAGAGAGAGAGAGAGAGAGAGAGAGAGAGAGAGAGAGAGAGAGAGAGAGAGAGAGATTTCCGATTAACTTGCTCACTTGCTGCAACCCCTGAATATTAAATTTCTAGATCAGTGCTTTAATCAATCTCTCCCCTCTCATACAATTTACCTCGGAAGGGAGTCATTAGTAGAACGGAGCCTTTTAACCTTGAAACTCATTTTGAGGAAAACGGTTGTCTCAGTATGGATGGTTTGACATTACTACTTCAATGAATGTTCATTTTCGAAACACGTATTTACTTCAGTCTCTTCATTTTCATTGGCGTTGTTTGTCTTGGTTCAATGATGATCATTGGAAAGTATTAATGGAACAGTGAAAAGACCCACAGGTAATTATTGCGTCTGAAAGATCCTTTCAGTAGTAATGCTATGGGTAGAATATTTTGTGTGTATATATATATATATATATATATATATATATATATATATATATATATATATATATATATATATATATATATATACACACATACACACACACACACACACACACACACACATATATATATATATTATATAAATATTATATATATATATATTGTGACAAAGTAGCCTAGAGTATCTGGGTCTGGACACCATTAATACTTGGTGCACGAAGTAGCCAAAGAACTGTTTCTGGACAAAATTAATATTCGTTAACCCGAATTGCCAAGTATCTGGTTGTTTCACTTACCATTTGTACTTGTTAGCACAAGAGACCTTTTTATTCCATGAGTCTAGGACACTCTTTGTACTTAGGGCACAGTTTGTTCAAGTACCTGGTTATTACTTACCTCACCACAGACAGACACCTGACCCTTCATCACAAATACTAAACGACTTAATACTCTAAAGGTGATAGTGATCCCTTATAGAACTGAACAGTCAAGAAAACAATCAGTCTAAGTTCTTTAAAATGGATGTGAGGTAATCTTAATTAAAGGGCATCACTCCCGCAATTTCAAAACTAAGTATTTCCCTGATTCTGATTCATTTGAGGGAAATGGCACAATTACCACTCTATATTTCTAACTAAACAAAAATAAAATATGATACTGGTGGTTAAATGAAATGCTCATACAAATTTTAAATACAAAAATTTATTTCTGAATTCAAAATTTATAAGTGAAATTCACAATCTCAGGGAAATTGTTATTACTTGAAAATAAAAGTTTAATTAATTTTTGAATTAATTATTAGGCAAAATTAGATAAAACTTTATCAGGAGAATTAATTAAATCAAATTACAAAGCAATAATTAAATTTGAAATGAAATTTAATCAAATACAAATTAATTTGCAAGTGTTAGATTCAAACAATTACACAATTGAATATTATTCAAATTAATTAATTAAACCAAAATAAGAAACCAATGCAAAAAAACGAAAACATAATGGCATAATATGGAAAACAATTAAAGCATTGACAGTACAAACATTAAGCATATAAAAATGGACATGTCAAAAGAACAAAGGAAAAGAAAAATGTATTGAAAATGATAATTTTATCCAATGGTAAAATAAAACCTCGAAGTGCACTTCAAAACATTTGAAAAATACCTGTATACGCAGCTGCAGCTTCTCACCTAAGAGAAAGGCCTGTTACACACTTTTACACTTTCGTGGGCGCCTTCACAAAACTCATATATTACTAAGAATTATATATGAATGAGTGACCAGCTCAAATACAAAATTAATGTGAGTTACACTTACGTTAATAAAACAGCCTCGCAAACGAGCGAGCGCGAGAAAGAGCTTTGAGAGATAGAGAGAGAGAGAGAGAGAGAGAGAGATACTATCCCTCACGCCAGCGGGTAGGTCTCAGAATCGAATGAATCGTTCTCTATCCCCATAAGCGTATGGGCGATTAGCATCTAGTTCAAGACGAAAACATATTATGTCATCTCTATAGGGATATCGAGTATGGGGCCTCTTTTGCTATGTTCGCATATTTCTATGAACAAGGGCCCCTTGTTTCGTTATAGAAGCTGCTTTTAGGATGATAAAAAAGTCAGTTTAGCAAAGGTATTCTCAAGATGTGAAAAACAACCCTCTTCAGAGGCTTACATATAAGCGCTTACTCTCTCTCTCTCTGTCTTATGTATGTTTCAGAATGAAAAGTTACACTAGTCAACATGTTATCTTTAAATTTGGGAATCTGAACACAAAAACATACATTTCACAACATTATACACAGTTTCTGAGGTGAATTTATCATATTACCAAAATTATAATTGCATTACAAAACTTACATTATAAGATTATATCATATTATATATATATATATATATATATATATATATATATATATATATATATATATATATGTGTGTGTGTGTGTGTGTGTGTGTGTGTGTTATATATGTATTTGTGTTTGTGTGTGTGTATATTTTTGTAGGGGTGGGGGGAGGGGGCCTCCACGGAACTGTTAACATTTCGGTTCTTTGAAAGACTTTTGGAAGAGGTAGTTATCCAAATGCCCTTTTCAACCATGGTTGTGACCCATCACTGGTCACCAGCTATAGTAATTGACTGTTTAGGTCACCTTATGCACAAAATGGATACTTTGGGAAATGAACCCAAATTCGTAATCAAAATTCTACCGTAGATACTTTATGTTTTGGCATGCTTTGATTTATTATCACTTATATCACTACTATTACTACTACTACGCAAACGAACACTCACTATTCTCATTATTTCCTTTGGAACCTTTCTCTTATCCTTACATATTGGTAAACCTGTCATCCACAACTTCAATATTGTATTATAAGTGTTTTTCACCTGTAACTTATAAGCTCGTCTCGTCTTTCCGATTTTTAATATGTTAATTGCCCTTTTTCAACTTCTACAGACATTTTCGCGAGTTTCTGGAATTTACATTAACCATTCCCGCTCTTGGAACAACTATGGTCACGTAACTCAGTCCACTGACAAAAGGACTGCATTTTCATACAAACTTTCTTTTTATCTGTGATAAAAGACGTTCATCCTACCGTCAGTCAGTCAGTCAGTCAGTCAGTCAGTCAGTTAGTCAGTCAGTATGTCAGTAAGCCTCTCTCTCTCTCTCTCTCTCTCTCTCTCTCTCTCTCTCTCTCTCTCTCTCAGGGAAATGGACCTATCGTGTTTTTGCCAAATGGAAGACTTGTATTCAATCTTCCAGGAGCCTTTTGTAACTCATTTTTATGCTGAAAAGCCCAATTGCTGCGTGAATAAGGCCAGTGGAAAAATGTATTGATATTTCCTACATCAAGAATTTCATATTCCTTAAGCATTTTCAATGCTCAAGAATGAAAGGACGAAACCAGATTCACAATTTAAGCAATCTCATGTCTTTCAAAAACGCAATTCGTATGGATTATTATTTTTTTCTTAGTGACTATTTTGACAATCTTGCACCTAATAAATAATTCTGTATGGTTACATAAGTCATGGTTTATATACCGTCCAACAAAGGTCCGATTTTATAATTATGCCAAATTCCTTTTTTGTATCTGTGAACAGTTATTCTAAGAAATCAGTTGGCAGGCAGAGTTTAGACGTTGTCATGGTAATCGCTTTGTAGCAAGGAATTACATATTAAAGGAATGAAAAACACATCTTCTTCGAGAAGTTCTGCTGCAAGGAGGCATTCACGCACGTGTTGGAGGTGCCTGTTCTCATGATGGTTCGAGAATCCCCAGGTGTGTCACAGAAACTCAACAGGCGCCAACGTGTCGTCAGAACACGCAGCGAAATATGATGCAATATTTCGTCAAGATCCTTCTAAGATGTTCTTGTCATCTCGGGAGCCTGTGATGCTCACTGGTAGGCTTCGCTGTATACATACGACTGACGAACTAGGAGAGATCAGATCATCAATGAGAGATCATCAGAGAGAGATAAGAGAAGGACTAGATGAAGGATAAGAGAGGAGGAAGGCGCACGAAAGTTTGATCGGAATCTGGTCAAGTCGTCGTCAGGGAGTGGATCATCGAGATGTTTCGACGTTGAACAAGCCTTCAGAGAAGAAATGTTCTACAAGAGGTTTTGAGGAGTTCCTGCCCTTCGAGTATCAAGAATAAACATTGTTTTCTGCAGTATGGAGCCAAGAAGACGTCTAAAGTTCTACAGCTCTCCTTTTGTGAAGCCATCGCTTCGAGAATTGATTTCCGACAGCTGCAAAACTGGGCAGCATGTATTTCATTGCCCCACTATTTCCCCAGTTCACGCATTGTAAGATTTTACTTTTGTTATATAAGTAGGAGAAACCATTCTGCATTTATCTTTGTTAGTAAGCTTGTAAATAAACCTTTGTTCTGTTCCAACCATCCTACAACATCGGTCTCTTCCCAACCAGTCTGGCATTCGGCATCCCTAACTAGTGCGGCTGTTATACGCTTACTGTTCCTGTTATCTGGAAATCCTGAGGAACCACTTAGCCGTCTGATAAACAGTGAGGAATGCAGGTTGTTCATTTCCATACAGTTTACATTATACGCTACCCAATTTTAAGGATTATTCCTAAGCATATTTCGCGGAATGCCGCAGAAACCAGTGGTTTTCAGAGCGGGATCTGTCAAAAGGAGGCAGGTTAGATGGAAGCCTATTGATCCTATGTTCGTAGTATGTATAAGATAAGTTTAGTATATAACAAGAATACCAGAATCAAGTCTACACCATTTACTCAAAACATGCACTGTCAGCCTGGATAAAAATATTCACTCAGTCGAACTCTCAGAATCGCCTCTGCGATCGATCAAAGAGTTATTAATAATGTTCTCGCAACGTCAAAGAACCGAGGCAGTATTCGCGTAGTGGTCACAACGACAGAACCTCGAAATAATAGTTATTGGATGACGGCTCTGGGCTTCAATAACTTATCTTTTGTAAAACATACGAAAAGGCTAAAAATATTACCAGATGCTTTTCCAAGATAGGAAGGACTTCATTGTAACGTAAATCCCACGTGATGACAAGAGAAAAAGAATTAATATGCTTCCATAGGTCGATTAAAATGTTAATTACTTCATGGTTGAGAGTAAACATACAGCATTTGGCGCATTTTGATCCGACAGCTCTTTCACCGATGATCAAACGTTGACAAACAATTACGTTGTTTGCAAGTAAAATGTACATTAGGAATTCTGCGGTAGTATAATCCTCCAGTTCCAAGAACCCGAGGTTCGTAAAATTAATATATTATAGACATTTCATCTCTTGTCCCCCCACACAAAATTTAATATCTATAGGAGATCAACATCATGAATACGGCCTAGTCACTCTTTCTGTAGCATGCATACATATATTCATATATACATACATACATGCATACATAAATACATACACACACACACATATCATTTATATATATATATCTATTATATATATATATATATATATATATATATATATATATATATATATATATATATATATATATATGAATAACTTGATCACGAAGTATATAAAACGTGATGCTATGTATAAATAAAGGTTTTTTTTTTGCCACGAAGGAAAAAATTGAAAAAACGAGTTGGCCGAGTACTTTCGGTCCTATTCGGACCCTTTACTGAGGCATACTGGTTTTACAAAGAACACCGTAGTCAAAAGAAGGCTTAATATACAAACTGACACTACCAAATTAGCCATAAGGGCGATTTTCACTTCTACAGAGAGGAGGAGGAGTCATAGGCTAACCACACCTTGAAGGATACCCGCGGTAAACAAGTGATTCTTCCAGGAAAATAGTACATTTTGAAAACAACACGGGAGCATATACAATTTAATATCATGAATTTTTACACAAATTTTCCCAACAAAAATTATTATTAATGAAAAGACGAAAGAAAATATAAATATATATATATATATATATATATATATATCGAGCAAGAGAAAGAGGGAGAGAAAATATCGAACCAGAGAGAGAGAGAGAGAGAGAGAGAGAGAGAGAGAGAGAGAGAGAGAGAGAGAGAGAATTAATAACTATATACATGTGGGACTAATTTATTAGTTGTTCATTTATTTTGAGGTCCTTCATAAACATCTTACAAATATATGGGTCCAAATGGTACATTCCCAGACTAAGATTTAGGTTGTTTTTATTAGTGATTTGTATAATTGCCGATTCCAGTAAATTTCTGGAAACATAATCATTAGATCTAGCAATTACCGAGGCATCACCCCAATTAATACAATGAGATTTTTAACTCAGATGGATAAACAGTGCATTTGAAGTCTGGGTTGTTCTAACTGAATACATATGCTGCTTAACCCGAACACATAAATTTTTACTAGACTGACCAACGTAAAACGATGGGCAATCCTTACAAGGAATTTTGTAAATGATGTTGTTATTTGTTACGGGACTATTCTTAATTAGCATATCTTTAATGGTATTGTTATAAGAGAACACTACATTAACATTAAATGATTTAAATATTGATTTTATGGTTTCAAATCCACGAAAATTCAGTATTTATAGAAAACCCACAAATAATTTAACATATGTACATTTTTATTCTGGCCACCATCTTAATATTAAAATTTCAATTTTTTCTTCTATGTTCCTACGTGCTTTGCGTATCACGAGTCCACAATACCTGGACCAAGAAATAGAATACATAAAAAAGATAGGAAACGATCTCTGCTACCCACCTCATTTAATTGATTTATGTTATCAAAAAGCTCATAAAAAGTTTTATAATGTTGCTATTAATGAAAAAGAAATCCCTAAAAATGTACTTAGCTTACCTTATTTTCGTGGATTTGAAACCATAAAATCAATATTTAAATCATTTAATGTTAATGTAGTGTTCTCTTATAACAATACCATTAAAGATATGCTAATTAAGAATAGTCCCGTAACAAATAACATCATTTACAAAATTCCTTGTAAGGATTGCCCATCGTTTTACGTTGGTCAGTCTAGTAAAAATTTATGTGTTCGGGTTAAGCAGCATATGTATTCAGTTAGAACAGCCCAGACTTCAAATGCACTGTTTATCCATCTGAGTGAAAAATCTCATTGTATTAATTGGGGTGATGCCTCGGTAATTGCTAGATCTAATGATTATGTTTCCAGAAATTTACTGGAATCGGCAATTATACAAATCACTAATAAAAACAACCTAAATCTTAGTCTGG
>NC_087208.1:91798833-91826333 GCF_015104395.2 Macrobrachium nipponense
ATAGCGACAGAACAGGCACTGATTTGTTAAAACAGCAATTTTTATATCACACCAATCCCAGAAAGACACATCATCATTCCCAAAACTCGTCACTTCGAGCACTCTGTCTCTAAGGAAGTTAAATGATGACTCTCTACATTCTAAGAAATGTCAAAGCAAATCACATTACAACTATATATTAAACATTATCTTAGCAAATCCCTCTTTTATGTAACATATATATATATATATATATATATATATATATATATATATATATATATATATATATATATATATATATATATGTATGCACATTAATGTGTTTGCATATGTATATTTGCATACATATTCTACTACTCCAGATGTTGTAATAGCCTCATCCATTAAGGACTAAGGGGATCCAAGGATCCAATAACAAAGGGAAGACTATGTAGATTGAAGCCTCTTCAGACACTGGTACCTATTCCTTCAAAGGAATACCTGCAGCTCGTAATAGTATAATGGACATATCTGGGTGGTGGGGAAATCCAATACTTTAGTCCTAAGGAGAAATGCCTCAACTGTTATGTTCAGGAGTATCAAAAATCTGATCATCAATTTTGATTTGGCAAAGACGTCCTCCCTGAGAGAAAGTGGCATAACTAAAGCCATACATATCTGAGACTAATTAAACTCCCGATACATGATACAAATGTGATAAGCTTAGGCTACAAAACATCAAAATTTTATGAAACTCCCCGGCGGTTGCTTTCTCTGCGAAAAGGAACCCATTTAAACTGAGAGAGGGAGCGCCTACAACTATAACAAGAAAGGGGTCACTTATTTGTAATGCTTGACAATAAAGACGACAATAAGTTTGTCAATAAAGCCTGCAGCCTCGATAAACTTTTCCTGTGGGAAAACGATCATTATTATTCAATGGTAATAAAATTACCAACAGCATCAACTCTAAATTTTGCCACTTGATTCTCTATAAATATATCTGCTTTATAGAATCCAATACCTACAGTAGGATGACTTAAGAGTCTGATGGTTAAGCAAGTCAAAGTCAGCAATATAGAAAGGCATCGTTTAGACTGGTTGTTTGCTGTAAAGATACTGGGTGTCTCGAAGCAAGTGACTACATTCATGACGCACGAACAGAGACCTGAAAATTAACTTTTAGCAACCTTACATAATATTATAGACAGATGTTTAATGGTTACAAGCAGTTCTTCTGGTACATTATGGAACAGACAGGCAAGAGCAGGTATGGAAAAATATTACTTAAAAAACATCATAATGTACTAAGCATTTACTCAGCAGGAGCCTGCAACGTAAATGAAAAATACATTAATGGTCAGTGGTTGAAAACGGTAGGTATCTCTGTGCGAGGACCTTCAACTGAAGATTTAGCATAAAGTTTCTCTTTGCAACGGCTTTCTTTTCGTCTTTCGTTCAGTTTCCTTTCTTTACTAATTCAGCGAAGGAAATATACGTATTTAAACGATGTATTTAAAAAGAATGTAATAGATCATATTCAAAGACGTCTGCATACACAAACTGTAAATAAAATAGTCGATTTACCCAAGTCGATTACAATACAATATAAAACAGCAATCATATAAACGAAATAAAATAATTAAAGATAACCGTTCACGGAGATAACCACAGGAAATTTTTCGCTTCGACGAAAACATTCTTATGATATTATTTTCTTTATCTTTCAATCATCATTCTCTTTTGATTTATGTTGTAATCCCAAATTCCTAAATTTCCCGGGAAGCTGACACGCTGCCCGATAACGGCTACGTCTGGCATCTTGCGTCAAGATTAACCTATTTCTAGTTGCTGTAGATAATGCTGACGAATTGTAGATTTCTGTCAAGTGGGATTCATTTGGAGGTCTTAATCACATAGTTAATATCTATATTTGGAGTTTTTGGTTTATTCTTTATTCGTTTGTGGTGAGAAGAGAGAGAGAGAGAGAGAGAGAGAGAGAGAGAGAGAGAGAGAGAGAGAGAGAGAGAGGGTGGGGGTGGAGAGATAGAGGTGGGGATAGGAGGTTATTTTCTCAAGACAATGTTCGTACGCAGCAGGGAAATAAATCAAGCAGTTGGCTTATTTTAATGGTATAATTGATGGTAGCCTGATGACCGGTCGAAAGACAATTGGTAGAATGACAACTCTTCGAATGACAATTCGTCGAAATGAATGGTATATATATATATATATATATATATATATATATATATATATATATATATATATATATATATATATATATATATATATATATATATATATATATATGCATACACACACTTTTACATACACACGCACACAGTTACTCTCTCTCTCTCACTCTTTTTCTCTTTCTCTATCTTAGCTCCTTAGGTAGTTTGAAACAATTTCTATTTTTAAGTATCTAATCATTGATAGTAAGGATGTTCAAGAATAGTTACCATAATAATATGGTCGTTTGAAACAGTTTCTGTTCTTAAGTATCGAATCATTGATAGTAGGTAAAATGTCTAATTCATCTAAGAGGTTTATTTAAAAATACTATATAAAACAATTCCATTTTTACAGCATTTTTTTCAGAAGGAATATAGTTGTAAAGCTAAAAAGGTAAAGACAATAGATAATTTTAAATTCAATTAACAGGCAGGAATTTTATAAGTTATGGGCAATTGCTTTTAAAAAATCTAACCCTTCCTTGGGGCTGTACTCATCCATAATTTTTTTTCAGACGTTCATTGACTCTGTTATATCTAAGCGCCTCAGTGGCGTGATCGGTATGGTCTTGGCCTGCCACCTCGGTGGCCGCGAATTCGATTCTCGGGCATTCCACTGATTGGTTAGAGATGTGTATTCCTGGTGATAGAAGTTCACTCTCGACGTGGTTCGGAAGTCACGTAAAGCCGTCGGTCCCGTTGTTGAATAACCACTGGTTCCATACAACGTAAAAACACCATACAAACAAAACTCTATTATATCTCTCGTTTTTCCTAGAAATATCTATTCCCATGCGTGTTTGCTCAATTTGGAGTTCACTGCTTGCTTGCTCCTTACCTTAGCTTCCTTAAAAGCTTCGTTACTGTAGGATTCCATACTAAAACCCGCTTATTAAACGGATGGTGCCACCCTTCCACTGAATTGTTTGCTCTCGGTAAATTGTTTCATTAGACCATTGACCGGCCACATGTCAATATCAAAAGTAGATCTCCTTCTTCTTCCTCTCTGAATTATCCCTAGCCAAGTTGTTTCAAAATAAACTCAAAAGTCGTTCAGGTTTTCATCAGTCTTAAGTCTAACGACTGTACGAAGTTGTTAAAAAGCGAACATACATCTTCAGGAGGTGCAAACGCAAGGGCTTGTATTTGATTAAAAATGCATTTCCACTTCTCTATACCAACTTTTAAGCCCCGTGATTGAAGATTGCGCCATGAACACTGGCCAAAGGGAAAAAAACATCCTTTGATAACCACTTCAGGGAAATTTTTTTTAATAGACTTTATAGCTGCTTGTTCATAGTCTATCATAATGGATGAAACATTCAAGCTTCGGCTTTGTTTTATAAATGTGAATATAATTTCATAAGTCTCTTGGTTCTTTGAGCCCGACAAACAGTATAGCAATGGTAAGGTTTTCTTTTCAGCAATTAGAGCATGGATAGTGTACAACTGTGAATTAACTGGAGCATAGTCAAATGTGCCATCACAAAACCAAATACATTTTTGGGATAAAGGTCCAAATTTCTTGAAGTTCCAGAAATAGTAATTTTTTCGTCTTCATACAACATAAAATTTTCACCTCTTGTCGTAACGTCTAGGTCTTCATCTTCTTGTACGGACTTTTTCCTGTTCACTGTTCGCAAAAGAGAAGAATTTTTGGGTAGGGCTCCTGCAACACTCAATAGCAAAGTACCTGCTGCATTATCTACTATGCAGCCAGCCACTTCTTCGGTTTCACAAGCCATTTGCTTAATTTCATTTACAACTTTCAAGGCAGCATTTCGGGTGTCATTTGGCGGATGGTAAGGCCGTGAAGGATTTCCTTGAATCACGTCATTAATAGTTTGTAATCTTGCTCCACACTCACTCAGTTTTTCAAATCTCCAGTATGTTTTATCACCATTTTCCTTATATCACCATGTTCCTTATCAATTACGTAAGCAAAAAAACTTCATGCAAAAGTTTGCTAGCATCTCTCTCGGTCTTGACGAATTCCATTTTGCTCATGGGCTATGATGAAATGTTTAATATTAGTAATAGAAGAAAATACTTTAGAACAGAACTTCTTGAACAATCATATCAATGACTATATACCTAAAAACAGAAATTGTTTCAAACTGCCATATTATTGTGCTAACTATTCTTGAACAACCATACTCTCAATGAACAGGTACTTGAAAAGAAAAATGGTTCAAACTACCATACTATTTATATATAGTAAACCATTCATTTCGACTTATTATCATTTCAAAGAATTATCATTCTGCATACCGTAGAAGGTTTTGTTTTACCAAGCATTCTACAGGATTATAATCTTGCGAAGCGTTCAGTTTTATATAGATAGATAGAGAAATAGATAGATACTGTAAAGAAAAAAAAATTATATACTTCATACTTGGAATGATTTGTTCCTAGCAACTGAAAAAGATGTCGTATAAACTTGAATGATTGCAATCACTGCAAAAGTTGGGTAATAGTTAATATGTTAGTAATTGCGAGTCTTTTTGTTCATGAAAATAATATTTTCTTTTTAAATAAGAATGTTGTCAACAGAAAAATTATGAAACCCTTTACTGTCTATGAAATACATAAATGTGGCATACTCCCTATATTTGATTTGTTCATAAATTAGGAACAAATTCTTATCATTGTCATTATTATTACTGGGAGGACGTTTTGACTAGAAATAATGATATTACCAACCTCTCATCTCTGGGTGGAAAACAAAGACTGTCCAGCACAGACTAGGAAACTATTTCGGTTAAATAATTTTGTTTTTGTTTTTGGTTTTAAGTGATTTAGCCTTATGCTAAAATACAAAATAACGTTGTCGTAAAGGAAGGGAAAATGAAGAGAGAATGTATATACATATTCTATACAACACACACACACACACACACACACACACACACACACATATATATATATATATATATATATATATATATATATATATATATATATATATATATATATATATATATATATATATATATATATATAATATATATATAAGTCTATCACATTACCGTGATTCATATACATATATCGAACTACAAATGTCCTTTAATATCTAATTCGCTCTACCTCGGTGTCGGGGTGGTTTAAGACTTCACTGCCAGTCCTAGAATTGAGAGGTCGCTGGTTCGCGCCTGTCGATCGCCAATTCTATTATCGCTTAATAAATTCCCCCTCGGTTAAGCATATATGCAAATATATTAATTCCGAGGTAGAGCGAATTAGATATTAGAGGACATTTGTAGTTCGATATATATATATTATATATATATATATATATATATATATATATATATATATATATATATATATATATATATATTTAAAAAATCACAGTAGATGCACGTGACTTCATAAATAAGCGATTATTCAGACATCGTAAAGGAGATCCTTGACGATGTCTGAATAAAGACGAAAGCGCTTGGATTTCTGACTATCATTTTCCCGTGGTATTCGCTTATATATATATATATATATATATATATATATATATATATATATATATATATATATATATATATATATATGTATATATATATGTGTAGATATATATATATATATATATATATATATTATATATATATAGTAGATATATATATATATATATATATATATATATATATATATATATATATATATATATATATATATATATATATATATATATATATATATATATATATATATATATATATATATATATATATATATATATATATATATATATATATATATATATATATATATATATATATATATATATATATATATATATATATAGATAGATATAGATATAGATATAGATATAGATATATATATATATATATATATATATATATATATATATATATATATATATATATATATATATATATATATATATATATATATATATGACTGGTAAAAATGTTCTGTAACAACAGAATTCCATCTAATAAAAGGAGCCCATAAAACACCAAAATGTAGAGAGAAAAGTACTATATTTCAGAGACTGCTGTCTCTCTCTTCAGGTATATGAATGAGAAAAGTTTACAGAAAAGGTGGTATTTACACCAAGAGATCCGTCCACAAGTAAGCCAACTTAGGTCACCCCCCTGATAATCTTCCTTTAATTTTCTTAAGCGTTGGTTGAATGAAAGCCTCGTCGATGACATCTGAAATCCATGCGCCTTTTGAGATGTTCATTACCTGCTTCTCTTTTATTAAGGCTGATTCCATCATTTGACTCTTGTACTGGCAGTTGCTGCTATAAATTACACGTGACAAATTCCAGTTTATTCTATGGTTATGTTCATTTATATGGTTGAAAATAGCCGAGTTCTGTTGTCCATACCTAACTGACCGTTTGTGTTGTATTAATATCTGGGGAAGTGATTTACCTGTAAATCCGATGTAAGATTGGTCACAGTCCTGGCATGGGATCTCATAGACCCCAGAGTCCTTGGGAGATGTCTTTTGTTGGACGTTAATCAGGGATTTGGCTAAGGTGTTTGAGTAGGTAAATGCAAAAGGGTTGGATTTCCCAAGGGTGTGGGTTACTCTCTTAATCGTCTCCAGGTGAGGTATTTTTATTTTATTGTTGGGTGTGTCTCTGGTCTTGTCTTTAGGGGGTCGGTAGAAAATTACGTTTGCTTTTTGAATTGCTTTCTCAATTATATGGTCAGGATACTTTAAAGATGAAAGTTGCTTGCGAATTAGTTCAAATTCTTTTTCCAGGAAATCTGGGGAACAAATTCGTAAGGCTCTTAAGAATAGGTTGCTAGCTACACCTATCTTGATAGTAATGTCATGATAGCTAAAGTAGTGAATATATGAAAGTGAGAACGTTGGTTTTCTGTATATGGTAAATTTGTATTCTGTCGTGTCTCTGATTATTAAAACATCAAGAAAAGGAATTTTGTTGTCTGTTTCCCCTTCAACTTTAAATTTGATGCTGGGCACTAATGCGTTTAATTTTGAGAGGAATTCATTAAAATTACCCCACATATTATCCCAAAATGTTAGAATATCATCCACGTATCTCATCCACAGCATTGTTTTGGGTTTTATTGCATATATTACTGTAGTTTCAAAGTATTCCATGTACAGATTGGCTAAAACAGGACTTAAAGGACTACACCCGAATTTTTGCTTGTAGAATGATTCCCCGAATGAAAATACGTTATTTGATGCACATAATTCAACTAACTTTATTATTTGGCAAGCGCCAAAGGGAAATGATCTGAATAGGGGGATAATTTTTCCCTTAAAAACTGCAGAACGTCCTGTACTGGTACTTTTGTGAATAGGGAGTCTACGTCAAGGCTTAAAAGTTTTATGTTGTGAAGTGGTATATGTGCTTCTCTGAATTTGTGACAAAAATCTTCCGAATGTTTAATGTGACTGGGAGAAAAAGTGCCTTTCTCCTTTTTTAGGAGAACAGTTAGACGGAATATGCCGAGAATTTCAGACTGCAATGAACTTCACCTTGATTAAGATGATTCAGATCACGTTCGTTAAACAATTCAACCAATGGTCAATACACATGAACAAGCATTCCACATTTTGCTCTTATGTCTTCTTCCCAGCACTGTTCCAAGAAACTGCTTTCTTGAGGCAAAGAATAATGACGAGCAAAGAAAAGTCAGCATCAGACATTCTTATGGCCCGGATGCTTTAAAATGTTTTTCCAGTTTCTCTCTGTTTTTCCCAAGGAGGACGTTTCTCGCTTGAATGGAAGGAGGGCGCACATCAAGAGGGAGAAAAGAAGAAAAAATCTTATCTTTTAGTGGGTTTTAAGAAGCTTGGGAGACTTCTGCAATCTCCTATGTGAGGTATTTTAAAGGTGATGATCTTCTTGTGTTCCTGTTGTGGTTCTTTGTTTCACAAAGACTAGCAAAGAGACGGGTAAGTTATATAATTTTTTATTCATTTTTAACACTCAGTGCTCAGTCGTAATTCCAAGATTTATGTTTGTTGTTAGTGCTAGAAGGATGTTTAACAGTCGTTGGTTTTCACACCGTTTTTACATTTTTTTTATATTTACAATTACTTCTATAATATATATATATATATATATATATATATATATATATCTATATATATATATATGTTATATATATATATATATATATATATGATACATATATATATATATATATATATGTATGTGTGTGTGTGTGTGTGTGTGTGTGTTTGTGCGTGTGTGTTGTATTTTTCCTGGGAAGATGATTGAATTCTGAGCAAGGAAATTAATTGCCTTTGTGATTCTTCTAAGAAATTAGTTCACTTACATTGGAATCTTCGTATCAGGCTACGACTTTGGGTTCAGGCAGATCACAAAATAGAAGAAAAATGAGCTGAGGACTTTCACTCAACAGGCAATTGCTGCATATAAACACTTATGTTAACTTTAGAAAAATTATATTTACATCAAAGCAAACATCAGAAAACTGGGAATTAAGATAACCAGGTGAAACAGTGTCTTGCAAAAATCTAAATTAAAGGTACACAGAAATAACTTGGAGAAACGTCGGGGAGAAAATTATGTCAGCGGCACTGCAAGAAATAAGGTGCATTTCCGGGTGCAACTGAGAATGCAAGAGGTTATAGGGCGGGAAGGAATTAGCGTAATCAAGGAAAAGGTCGATTTGGCGCATGGCAGGTGCCAAAGTATCTCGATTTGAGACACAGGATACAGTTACCAGTTTAATAAATGCATTGCACTGATTAAAGTCAGGTCTGATATGGAATTTGCACTTTAACAATAAAAAGAAAAAATCGGCGAAAGAATGATAGCGTCGTGACGGATGAAAAAAAAACTTTGAACCTGGCACTTGACGTAGTCTTCGCCGTGATAAGAATGAAGGAAGAATGATGTGCGTGCGTAATATAACCCTACACATACAAATAACTCAATTTTGAAGCCTGGAACAAGAAAACTGCCAAATTGAGTATTAATTAAGAATGTTTTCACATTATAATGGACAAGGCATCTTACAGAAAGAAGCGGGCAATTCATTGAGGAGTGAGAGATGCGTATTTTTGATGTTAGAAGTTCACTCTCGACGTGGTTCGGAAGTCACATAAAGCCGCCGGTCCCGTTGCTGTATAACCACTAGTTCCATGCAACACAAAAACGCCATACAAACAAACTTACAGAAAAAAGTTTTAAGCCTTCAAGAACGGTAATAACGAAATTGGCGGTTGAGTGAAAACACCCAGGCCCAGGATGATATGTGGAGGTATTAATATATCTTCGAATAGCTGCGTGAAGAACAAATTAATCATTGTTTACTTGTATTCCCCAGATATCTCAACCTTGAGAAGCGGAAGACTCACGGGAAATTGAATCGGGAGACTTGATGGTGCGCCCTAATACTCCATCAATAACATCTTATTATAATTTCACATCATTGGTATTTGCGTATTGGCCATTGGTTGAGTCGTTCAACGTGCGTGATCTTAACCATCTCAATCAAGGTGAAGTTCATCGCAGTCTGAAATCCCCGCCATATTCCGTCTAACTGTCCTAACGTTTTTGTCCCGATTTTAGTTCCGTTTACGTATGTATGCTTTGCAGGCAATCGTGTAAGCACCACCACTAGGGAATTTGAGGAAAGAATCAAAATGGGCCAAAATCTGTTTAAATCGCGTTTATTCTATTATTAATTAGAGGGGTAAGGACAAAAATTAGTATTAGTCGAAATGGTGGATTAAATGGTCTGAAGTTATTATCACGCCTTCGGAATGACACTTAAAGCTACCGTTTCAATACATTGGCATCATCGTTTCTTTCGTATTTATTAAACAATAAAAAACTGTCTGCACCATCCTTATTTTATTTTCTCTCTAATAATTCGTCTTATTACTTCAAAAAATGGGTAGAAATAGCCAAATTATTCTTTCGCTTAAAAAGGAAATATTTTCTCGGTAAAGAACTTGACGCTTAAATTCCCCGAAGAGCAAGAGATATTTCTGAAGCACTCAAGATGGAAAGTTTTATGAACCCGGCCCATTTTTTCTCCAATGTAGAAAGTTGGGGTTTTTATGAGTTGAGGCGTTTTTTTTATTTATTTATTTTTTATTTGATGTAGTGCGAGGAAAGGAAAGTTTTGAAGTGCGAGACTTAATCACAAAAGTGAAGCCATGCCCTGGTGACAACAGTTCTGGTTTGCTTGTGGTTCTCTGTCATCCGTCATAATCAGTGCACAGTGCTTGGACCAAAGCACATAAAAGTTTCACATTTCCAAACGCAACGCGTAAGCTATAAGTACTTGACACGATTCCTCTCTCTCTCTCTAAATATCGAGATTCTGAATTCTAAATAATTTCAGTGACCAAGGGGGCTTGAATTCGAGTGGATCAACTCGAGAATAGTGTTGAAATCTTCTTGGATCCAGTCTGTATTGAGGATTCTTGAAATCATGCGTGTGTTGATGTTATCTGAAATTTGCAAATTTTTGAAAAAAAATGCATAAGAAATTTTACGACAAATCGTTTTCAATGAATATTCTAATAATAATATATATATATATATATATTATATATATATATATATATATATATATATATATACATATATATATTTATATATATATATAATATATATATATATATATATATATATATATATATATGTATATATATGTGTGTGTGTGTATTGTTTTTATTAGAATATATATATATATATATATATATATATATATATATATATATATATATATATATATATATATATATATATATATATACACACACACACACACACACACACACATATATATATATATATATATATATATATATATATATATATATATATATATATATATATTCTTAACAATTACCCAACAACATTTGGAGTGACTGCAATCATTCAAGTTAATACGACATCTATTTTAGTTGCTAGGAACAAATCATTTCAAGTATCAAGTACATAATTTAATTTTCTCCTTACAATATCTATCTATCTATTTATCCAAAACTGAATGCTTCACAAAATTATAATTCTGTAGAATGCTTGGTAAAACACAAATATTTCAATGTGATTTTAGTGAATTAGTGAATCAACTAACGCGATTAAGTGGTCTGTGCTTTAAGAACACCGATGGTGGTATCATTGGTGTACACAGACTAATTTTATTTTTCCCTTTACATTATTAGTTTTATACTTATAGTCCAAAATTAAATATTTTATTCCATTTACTTCTTCTTAATGAATTTCCTGTTAGGGAAACTAAGTACTACAGATATACCATACTCCGGTTTAATCAATCATTAACACGCCTAACCATCACCCCCCTCTTTCTCTCTCTCTCCAGCATACTTATCAAAACACAACTGCATATGACAATCTGGAGCCCTGCTGTTTTATGAAAAAAAAAAAAAAAAAAAAAAACACACTTGAAAAATCACATCGCTTTCCTTGTTCAATTTCTAAAAATACCTAAATTTCATTTTCACCAGTCAGCAGTCTTAATTTTGCCAAGTCGATTTACCGTAAATAAAGCTAAGGCCCACCGAATCCATCGCGTGCGTCCAATATTGCCAATGCAGTCTCGTCCGTCTTCTGCGTGTGTTGCCCAACCAGACAAACAAGTGACGGTTACAAGATGGACAGTTCAAACTTCAGCAGCACTTCCCGTCATGAAGGGAGCGCGCTAGGTTTTGTTCTATGACTCGTTGCTGTCAACCGAACAGTAGGAAAATCTGGACTTATGACACAAACTTAGAACGAGGATAGAGTGGAGAATATGCAACGCTCTTACATAAGTTACGACAGCATCCAGACCAGTTTTTTTTAATGTCAGAGGTCGTCGAAAACCTTTGACTTAATTCACGAGGGCATTATATCTCGAATATCAAAATCTGTTACCAATTACAGATCAATATCAACGGAAGAGAGACTTGTAACGCTGAGGGAAGGATTACTGATTTCGAAATTTGTAAAGTTGCACTTTATTTTATTCAGTAAATAATGCAGATGCGTAGATTGTGTATGAACTGAACACTAGATACAGTAACTTCTGAAACAAAGGTATTTAAATAAATGTATCCATTAGAATATAATAAAAAAAAATTACTTGAATCCTTTATCATAACCACAAATCATCACATCTGATGATAGCTCAAAGTTGGGCAGGTGGTTCAAATACAGGTTGTTGTAGGTCTACCACAAATTCTTCCTTCATGCGGACCCCAGCTCGGAGACGCACGTCCAACTGCGGCTAAAAACAAAACATTTGTTCCTTGCGGGTCCAGTCCGGTAATGCACCTGACGCCACTCGGCACCCCACGCTCATGCGCCGCATGCGGCACTCTTATTTGAATTTTGGCAGTTGATCGAGATGCACAAAACGCTTAGCCGTTTTGGACGCACGCGACGGATTCGGTGGATATGCCTTTGTCCCCCTTACAGGGACTGGTGCTTACAGGTTATATTTGCAAACGAGAATTATGTGCTTTTGTGTATTTAAGTAAAAAAAAAAATCAATGAGAATATCATTAAAATGAAATTAGGGTTATAAAATCTACTTTTTTTAAACATGCATTCACTACTGGTATCTTGGGTGATCCTGAAATATCTTCTTTAAATGTAAATTAGTCGGAATTTATGAAAATTCATCAGAATTCTTGAGAAAGTTCCCGGTTGCTGAACATTTTGTTAAACAACTGAAAAGTGAAATAATTAGTATTGACAATTTTGTCAAAGATAATTTAAGCGTTTCGGAAAAAATATATTTTTTCGAATAATTAACTTTTATTTGAAGGTCAAAAGTTACAGTGTTTTGATTACGTTTGTGTTTACCATTAAAGGTTCCGTTCATTTTTTTTAAGGAAAGGGGCCATGATCAATGGAACAATATTGGACTTAACAAAAAAACAGTTCTGTTCCATTTTTTCTGCTTCTTCAAAATTTTTTTTTACCTTTACTGATTTTATCATTTTTTTTTTTTATTTTAGCTGCTTATTTTTGTTCTTATTTGTCCTTTCGTTTCGAAGACCGCCTCAGAAAGTAGATGTCTTTTACACAGCAGATAGAATAAATAAAAAGAAATGAAATATTTTCATTTCGGTAGAAGAAATGAAACTGAAAAAGTACATAAAATGACAGTTTATGTTCAGAAAGTTTTGGAATACTGAAAATATAAATGGGACCTGAAAGTAAAAGTAAAATGTACAAAAAGGTAACTGTGCATATAGGGATAATAAAAACCTTGTAAAGCTCTAGGTACAGAGCTGTGACAAAAGTTTGCCCGTGGACAAAAAAAGTAATCCAGCTTGAAATGTAAAACATTACAGTAGAAAATAGAGTAGAATTAGGATTATTAGTCCAAAATGATAAACTGACTGGATTGCCAGTACCAGTAGTCAGGAGAAAAGAAGACTCACATTCGCTGTTCACTTTTGGGTTCAGTCATATAGTGTTTTTTTTTTCTTTTTAATTATGAGAACTATAGGACGACCCTCAACGAGGTCAGCATAGTACTGCAAAATGCTGGTCAGGAAAAGGATGGTCCTAAGTTTAGCTTAAAATGGGTGCAGCAGACTAATCAGTACGCTGACCACTGTAAGAACAGATCTCTAATTTAAGCAGTTCTAGTGAAACTATATTTGTCATGAATACCTGAAACCTACCTTGATAAATAGTGTATATGAGCAAGAGCAAGTTTTACAATTTCACAAATAAAGTAATATATCTAAATAAAGGTTATCTGAAATACTTTTAACAGTTTTTGTAGTGTTATATAAGGGTTAACTAAGAAATATAAACCTGGTTAAAAAAAAAAAAAACCTAAGGGTTCCCCGTAAAATAATTTAAAAATAGTCATACCATAATGCGGAGTTCAAAATTCGAACGAAGATTACACACACACATATATGTATATATAAACTATGCCAATTGAACTCATTTAGTATAGAGAAAAGATATGACGTTTCCCCTTTTCCCACCGTCACCACAAGCAAATACTGATTATGTTATGCATAAATAACAGATTTTCGCGTAATGCCCATCAATATACATAAAAAAAATTGGTATGGCAAACAACATTTAAAACGAATGACTTATGCAAATATAAAATATATATTGTTTTCTGTTGTTTTCCTTCAATAACATTTGCTCAGGGATTTCCGAATAAAAACAGAGGAGACTTCGAAAGACATACAGTTATTTGGATCACAATAACGAGAAAAACTTTTTCAATCTATTCTTAGATAAAGCGCCAAGAAGAAATGATTAACAATTACTTCTGCTTCTCTATGATAATATGATCTGAGGTTTCTATGAATCTCTCTTATTGTCCCAAAGAAGAGATAAGCTCTGAAAAAAATTAAACGAATATTGAAATATACATGAAGACTGGGCCTTAACGTCGACTAATAGAAGATGCTTCGAGCAATGTGGAGAGCTACGAAATTTATCTGTTTACTTTTAGTATAATTTGCACTACATTATATTTTTCAGAGCTACATGTAAAGAGCACGGATATATTATATATATATATATATATATATATATATGATATAGATACTATATATATATATTATATATATATTATTTACGTATATATATATATAAAAAATATACATATATATACATATATATATATATATTATATATATATATATATATATATATATATATAGATATATATATTAGATTATGTGTAAATGCGTGAATGAAAGCTGATCGGCTCCATCGATCGTAAGCGCTCATAATATGCGCACAGCTTTATAGTTATGGAAGGAGTAAATGGTTGCTTTCATTTCAGATCAACAAACACAACACAGAGGAATGATGTATGGATGCAGCTGTTGTTGCCACAGACTATCCATTCCCTTTTTAAGCGTAATAATTTCCGCCAGCGTAACATAAATCTAGACAGGTAAACCTGGGGCCCCTGCAGCTACTAGGGGGATCTTTTCCAGTCTAATACGACCTAAAACCGGTTTTTTCGGGAAACCTTTCAGCCATTTGCTTAAAGGTCATCCACAAAAACCTAGGCCTTCTTATCTTTCAAACATGGCGTATTTGGAGCAAGTCAAGCTTAATCTAAGTAATAGGTTTTAGTTAAATACTAACTGTTGTTTATGTTGGGAATATATTGTCACTATACACGAAGCAATAATAATGATTAGTAAAAATTTAAAGGATGATATATTTATAGGTTACACAATTTATCTATGCTGACCGAGGTTTTTTCAAAACAAATGGTTTCTTCAAGCAGTTTCTAATAAGATAATCAAAACTACTGCTACTCTTCAGTGTGAAGTTGTATAGTAAAAGTATATAGGAAATATAGTTGAGATACTTACTTTACTAAATTCATTTTATCAAAATTTCGATACACAATTCGTCCTCACTTGAAGAAAAATTCATAAAAATGGGTTAAAAGTAACCTAAAGTTTTCAGATAAAGCAGTCAAAGTTATGATGGATTCCTAAAACTGTCTCGGGAAAACGATCTCTGGAAACCAATTTTCATTAGATTCGTTTATTTATAAAGTTGGAAATATGGACGATAAGTTCAGAACAATGAAGATATACAGATTACTATCTTTTACGTTTAGATTAGCTTCTAACTAGTTTAATCTTGAATTGAATATTACAACAAATAAAGAAGGAATCGAGATATATAAGCCACTGTTCAAAACATGGAAGAAGCGTTTTAAGAGAAAAACATATGCAGATGGCAAAACTAATTGAAAGTGTTTTTGGAGTTGGGGGGTGGGGGGAATAGATACAGTTACAGATTCAGTAAATTGCCTTAAGTAGCAAACTGTGTGTAACGCAGTTAAGATCTTTTTGTAGTGACTTGAGAGAATAACTAATCTGTAACTCGTCCATTAGGAAAGATGAAAATTACTTATCTTTTATCATGTCAATATTTTGCTGACCCCTCTGTGAGCACCAATGCGTAACCGCATTAACAGGAGAGGAACAAAAAGAAAACGATTTAACAATACTGGAATCCATTATTATCAAATTGACCGTACCACCGTTAAACTCCCAAATGTCATCCACACAATTGTTTATCGCCTGATGGTCTGGTCGAGCTGTTTTTCTCTGTCTGTATGTTTATTATTGTTTTTTCTCTCTCTTTCGTTGTAAATCTACACGGGTACAGTAGTTTGTTTTTAACTTTCTTCAGGGTAGGTTGTCACCAACTATTTGCTTGTTCTTTCAGTAAATGTTTTAGTAATTATATTCTGAATGTTTTATCTAATTATAATTTGTAGTTCGGATTTTATTAGTTTAGTGATTGCCATGTTCGCTTGATTGCAACCTAGAAAATGCTAATATGACTCGTGAAACGTCGGTTTATGTTTTAATAAAATGCATAAGGATATTGCCTTTCCTCGACCGGCCTTGGATTGTTCTTCGAGCTGTTGCTCTGCAAGTTGGATGTGTGTATATATATATATATATATATATATAATATATATATATATATATATATATATATATATATATATATATATATATATATGTGTATATATATATATATATATATATATATATATATATATATATATATATATATCACAATACGAGTTTGCTTCGGAGGAAAACAGAAAACTTCAACTACCTCATTCCAGTAACGGCCAAATCATGGATGAATTCCAAGTTTGGAAACCTACTAAACTACTCACAACCTACATAATCAAAGAAAGCTCATCAGCATTACGTCAGTCCACTTACACAATGCGCCACTCACCTTGCACATACTTCATTCTCTCGCTTCCTGAATTACAACTCGATTCATCTCCCATTTTCTTAGTCTTAATCTCCTCAGCGTGGGTTTTGAATTATACCCACTTTTCTCCGATTGTCGTCCTCCCTTCTCGCCACATGACCAAACAACATTTTAAAATCTCCCATCGATCTTCCCACCTAAGCTAACTTCCTTATACAGCCGAGGAATCGGTGCGACTTTTGTTCCACATATCTTTAACAAATAGAACTTTACTTCATTAGTTCACGGACAAATGAACGATACGGCCACGAAATTGTATCGATTAATATCTTCCTAAAACAAATAAACAAATGACTTAAAGCATATTGGTTCTACACAAACTATGAACTTTACATAATATATTCAAAATTATTATACTCTGCCTGGTAAGAGATCATCGGTAAACTTTAAACAAGTAGAATAATTGTAAAATAACCTTGACCAGCCGTCATCAAAATATTTTGGCAATGGCCTTGATAATGAGAAATCATCAACGATTTGGAAATTAAAAACTAAAGGAAATATTGGGCCAGAGTCTCATAACGTCTGTTTAGGAACTTTGAGTCTTCAGTTGTCTACACGGTTAGAAGTTTCGTAATAACTATACTTAATATCGGGATCCCAATGACATGGCAAACTTCATAAATGCGAGATTTGCCCAAACTTCCACTTAAAAAAAAAAAACTTCGCTCGAAGATTCATTTTAAATTCAAGGAGCAAAGTCTTTGATGATTTTCAATGTAACTTTTTGGGTTTCAACCGCATCTTTTCTCTTCTCTTTATAATGCGATTTTTGCCTGTTTCTCCGGCAAGGAAAGACTTTACCACTTTTGAGTTGGCCCATCCACGCATGGATGAAATTATATTTAAATATATTATAAGTGTGGATGTATATATGCACGTGTGAAAAATTTGAGTAGTTAGGAGGGCATTTATGTTATCTACATATATATATGGTCTAAATTAAGCTAAGATATACTTAACTTAAAACAGATAATTAACAGCTTCATTGCAATCTACATGGAGAGTTATCTTAAAATAAAACGGAACCGTAAATATAAAACTAATTTCATTTTGAGGTATTTTTGAGACTTTCCAGTTACTTTTTACGAACTAGTCATATTGTCAAAGGTCAAGATATATAGCAAGTTTAAGCTTTTTTAGTGTTGTTCAAGGAGCTATTTTTCACTTACTATGATACTCAAACTTCGATATAAAAAAGGCAATAACTAGTATGGTGATCTCAATAAATCATTCATAAGAAAATTCATGTCATGATGTAAATTTTCTCTATCCGAACTCTTTACCGAACCAAAATTACGTTAAAAATGTGGAAATGGTAGCAACTCCAACTCCAACGAGAAAAACGCTGACTGACTATCTGTATCTTAATGGCAATATATATTTATTATACATATATATATATATATATATATATATATATATATATATATATATATATATATATATATATATATATATATATATATATATATATTCCTCGTGGATCTGTTTTTAGATTTACTGAAGAAATTTCGACTAAGTGAAAATACTCGTCAAATTTCTAAAGAAACTTAGATTTGACAAGTGCGTACACAATAAAAATATCAATTCATTGGAAAAATATATTTTATGTGGTTTATTTGGCCTCTCGAAATAAATTTTCATTTTCATAATATTTGTGAGGTGGAAAAGACGCCAAAATACAGAGTTGTCTGCATAAAACACAGATAAAGGAAAAGGGAGAACAAAGGTTGTTTGTGGAAATGGGTGACACGGAATCAAAACGTACAAAAGTATTGATGAGAGAAAAATGATATATCTGTCTACGAAGAAGATGGATATTTACAATGACCTCATTTTATATATATATACTATATATAATATATATATATATATATATATATATATATATATATATATATATATATATATATATAGTATATATATATAACATGAGGTCATTGTAAATATCCATCTTCTTATATATATATATATATATATATATATATATATATATATATATATATATATAGTATATATATATATATAACATGAGGTCATTGTAAATATCCATCTTCTTCGTAGACAGATATATCATTTTTCTCTCATCAATACTTTTGTACGTTTTGATTCCGTGTCACCCATTTCCACAAACAACCTTTGTTCTCCCTTTTCCTTTATCTGTGTTTTATGCAGACAACTCTGTATTTTGGCGTCTTTTCCATCTCACAAATATTATGAAAATGAAAATTTATTTCGAGAGGCCAAATAAACCACATAAAATATATTTTTCCAAGGAATTGATATTTTTATTGTGTACACATTGTCAAATCTAAGTTTCTTTAGAAATTTGACGAGTATTTTCACTTAGTCGAAATTTCTTCAGTAAATCTAAAAACAGATCCACGAGGAAAATTGATAGAATATAAAAGTTCTTCGACCACCAACTCCCAAGAGGTAAGTGGGGGAGACAGAAGAAAAGTAGATTCTAGCGACAAATTATTGTCTAATCTAACAGGAACCGAGAATTGTCTCACGCTTTTATAGCAATTGTCGTCATACATGAGTTGAGGCGAAAAGGGAAATTACCTTTCCTTTATTGAATTGTGTTCTGGGTCTCAGAATAAAAGATAAGACGAAGTCAATGAAGAGACATATAAAGGGAAATCATAGAAGGTTTAGATAAAGAAAACTGAAAGAAATTATGCAATAGTGAAAATTGAAAATGTTGAAAGACGTCCAAGAAGAACAAGCAGAGTAAATGTTTAAGTCACTACAAAAGAGCTAATACGATGCTGCTGACAACACCTGTAAAGACGATGAAAGAAATCATAGATCTATGAGCGAGTTTAAAATACATCTGTGTGAATAATGGTAAGTTTGTGAAAAAGATTAATTATTTATATATGCTCGTTATATATATCTATATATATATATATATATAGAGATAGAGATAGATATATATCTAGATATAATAATATATATATAGAGATAATATATGATATATAAATTATATGTAAAATATATATTATATAAATATATATATATTATTATATATAATATATATATAGTATATAAATCTAATATAGATAATCTATATATATATTTCTATATATATATTTATATACTTATTATATATCTATATTATATAATATATATAATTATAATATAAGATTATATAATTAATATATCTGTAGTATGTATGCTTTACATATGTATGAGTGTATACACGTATGTATATATATACATATATATATATATATATATATATATATATATATATAATATATAATATATAATATATATATAGTATATATATATACACACATATTTATATATTATATATATAATCTATATTCTATTCTATTATATATATTATTATATATATATTTATTTATTTATTTATTTTTATATATATATATATATATAGATTTTCAATATAAAAATATATATATATTATATAATTATATCTAAATATATATATATATATAAAATAGTATATATATATATATTATATATATAAATCTATATAATATATATATAATGTTATATATAATATACTATATATATATATATAATATATATATATATATATTCTATATTATAATATATATATATATAGTATATAATATATATATTATTATATACCTATTATATATATGTATGTATAATATACAACATATCTATATATATTATATATAATATTATATATATATATATATCATATATATTTATATATATATATATGTATTATATATATACATACTATCTATATATATTATATTTATAATAATATATATATAATATATTATTATATTATATTAATATATATATATATAATTATGTAATATATTATATTTTATATATATTATTTATTTATCTATATATATATTAAATTTACAACTGCGTGAACCTCTATATATGTAAATTAGTATGCAGATTAGTATGGCCCCCAACACATTTAGAAAGGCCACCAATAATGTGACGGAAATTTTCTCTCCAGGATGGCCTCTGAGGCACCTCCAACACCTAGACTGAAAGGACATCCTCTGCCCTGAGCAGCAGTCAACAGTTTCTTAGGAACCGATAGAAGACATTTTAACACTTTGCCGAAACAACGAAGACATTTTAACGCTTTGCCGAAACAGCGAATACAAGGCCACATTTGCAGAAGCTTATCGAACAGACCCAAATGATTTTTTAAGAGAACAAAATCTAGAAGCTGCAGATCACCCACCAGTACACTTCTATCAACATTCAACAATTGCTATCTTCCGCACGTAAATAGTAACAGCGACCACATCAAGAGAGACAAGGACCCAGGAAACAATATTCTCGTCAGGAGATACAACCCCCAAGGATCAATGGATCCCTTGGTTGCAACATTTCCCTACGGATGAGATTCCTCGTCAGGAGGAGTGAGCATCACCTACAAGAGCAGTACTCCTCTCATTCAAGCTCCCCTGAGACAACCACTCACCAGCAAGATTAGTCACCGCTCAGCTAGTTAGCATGCAGAACCAGTGCCCAGAGCAGCAGAAAACATCACGATAGCATAAAGTCAACTCTCAGGGTAATGCCTTCAGTCCATCAACCAATGAAAAATTAGGTCACTGACGGAGGCAGGTAGGCTAAACCTGTCCCCTACACATACAACTGGGCCCATCCAGCCTAGCTTGGCATACCAGCAGTACTTCAAGTAACAAAACTAGTCACGGGAGTTTATGATTAAATGAACGATTTCATCCAATCAATCTTGAACAATAATTAACGTATATATATACATATATATATATATATATATATATATATATATATATATATGATATATATATATATATATATATATATATATATATATATATATATATATATATATATATATATATATATGAACGATTTCATGCAATCAATCTTAAACAATAATTAGCGTAATAAGAAATGTATTTTTCATACTTAGGAATACCATCCCTACGATCGTGGAAGCTACCGATATATATATATATATATATATATATATATATATTATATATATATATATATATATATATATATATATATATATCTATATATATTATATATATAATATATATATATATAATATAAATATATATATATATATATATATATATATATAATATATATATATATATATATATATATATATATATATATATATATATATATATATATATATATACATATATATATATATATATATGTGTGTGTGTGTGTGTGTGTGTGTGTGCGCGAGCGTGTGTGTGTGTGTGTGTGTGTATTTAAAAAGAATTATCGTCACGAATATTGTACTGAGAATTACAAAGTAGTGACAATGAGTAAATTAGCGACAATCAGCAAGCAGTCTCATGAATACGCAGACAAAAAATTATAAATAAAAGACATTTAAAAAACCATGATGATCGATGTGTAATATGTAAGTGAAAAAATGAACACTAAAAATCTGAAAATACAAAGTCTAACTTTAAACGAAATACTATGGAATATCTATCAAACTAAACTTTAAATAAAACAGTGTCATGAATCTCATATTTCTAAACTTAGTATAATTTCACTTGTTTTTGTTTTTCTAATGTGTGGAAATAACTTCCAAGAATATGTTACATGATTCAATTCTGGAAGCTTGATCACCCTCATCTAATACGGAAATAGAAAGCAATATATATTTTTTCAAAAGCGCCATCAATTTAAACATAAACAAAGACGAATCTACGTATGTATGTAGACAAACTTGTGAGAATGGAGTGGAATATAAAATTTAGAACAAAAGCCAAGCGCTGGGGCCTATGAGGTTATTCAGCGCTGAAAGAAACAGGGTAAACGGCTTTAAAGGTGTAACAGTAAGGTAATATTCGCAGACATACTATGAAGCGACTGTTAGAAGAGGGTGAAATGTACGACGGAAGAAAGAGAATATGAACGGAGGTACAGTTAAAAGAATGGAAGGGGTTGCAGCTAACGGCTGAAGGGACGCTGCAAAGAACATTAGGTAATGCCTACAGTGCACTGCGTGAGATACACTGACGGCATTATTATCCTCCCGGCCAAACTGATTAGACGATATTAGTTCGAACCCTGAACTCCGTTACTGAATAAATCAAAATGTAAAACTTTTTCCCTAAAATCAAATCAGAAAGATAAAAATGCAGATATCAGTCTCAGCCTTGCAGCTGTATTGAAGAAACTGAAGTCAATAGCTTTCAACGTAAAAAGAGAAGACCTATACAAAATAACTTACGAAAATTAATATTCTCTCTCTCTCTCTCTCTCTCTCTCTCTCTCTTTACTGATAATTGAGATAGACGCGCGACTGAATTTCAAAAACAAATTAAAAAACTACAGAGATAAACAAACGCTTCCTATTGATAGCAATAAATGATCCAGCAACATGCTTTGCCAAGGCAATATCGAATGAATACCAGGTTCTTCGACTCTTATCCAGTACGTCAATACACTGCATCAACCTTTACACAACAGAGACCACAAACTAATTCAACAAAATCTTGGGAGGTTCTTTTCTCTTTCCTTACCAGCAATTATCCTTCAGCCTCCTTTGGAATTCCCTCCGAGATGAAAGAGGTCTTACCTCCAGACCTTAGAGTTCCTTCAGGCAACGATGTACTGAAAGGATATTTTGAAAGCTGGAAGATCAAAGGAATGCATCATGTTGCATCACTCTACTTGCCTTGATTGACTGCCTAAAGGCAACGTCCCAAAATCAGTCTACGAATAACGTTAGGAAGATGATGATATTGGTGTAGATTAAACTGGTATTGTGCCAGCACGCTGTCTTGGCGAATGGCAGTAAGAATGGGAAAATGTGAAGAGGTCTAGTGTGGACCTCTGGAGCCTGGTCCACCAATAAAGACGAGAACAATGAAGCTAAAAGTAATTCATGTCAATATTTTTTGTTTATTTGTTTGTTTGATTCCTGAGGTAAAGGCCTTGATGTGCAATAGCAGACCAAATGGTTCAAGAAACCTTATCATGATTCAAATCGTAATTTCAATGCACTAAAGGTATCCTTTAACAAACGGTGCCCCATTCTGGAAATTTCCTAAGTGACCCGCACATTTTTGCGGGTGGAGAAGAGCAGCAAAAATCCGAAGAAAAATAAAATAAAAAGGACAATCAACGTTCTTGATATGCTACAGGCTCTTGCCTGGAAACGAAAATCGCTCTACACACCTGTCCTGCCTGGTCTCGGAATATTGAATACTGAAAGGGCGTTCATTTATTTAATAATTTCTCTCTCATTTTTAAATAACTGTCCTTTGAGAGCATATATATATATATATATATATATATATATATATATATATATATATATATATATATATATATATATATATATATATATATATATATATATAATATATATATATATATATATATATATATATATATATATATATATATATATATATATATTTATAATATACTAGTCGTGTATTAAGAATGTTTTGGTCACTTTTTACCAGATGTATAAATATAATGTGTGTCCGCACGCGCACGTGTGTAACTAAACTAAACCATTTTGGTTTAGTTTTTAAAGTCTTGCATATTTCAACAACTGTTACACTATTTGTTCAATTCAAGACAGACAGAGAAGGAGAGATTGGTTTAAGACTGTCAATGATAACACGTACATGGACATGCCCGTAAGTTGTTCTCTCTCTCTCCTGTTACCTATATCTCCCACGACTTATCTGTGCCCTAACACTATATTATGCCTGGTGCTTTTCTTAAAGAGATCTTTACTTTACTGTACTGTCAATGTGGTATCTACGACCTGAAATTCAGCATAACTATTGTTTCGGTACGATAACGCATTCTTATACTATTTCTAAAAAATTATATTTATATATATATATATATATATATATATATATATATATATATATATATATATATATATATATATATATATATATATATATATATATATATATATATATATATATATATATATACATATATATATATATATACATATATATACATATATATATATATATATATATATATATATATATATATATATATGTGTGTGTGATATATATATATATATATATATATATATATATATATATATATATATTGTGTGTGTGTGTGTGTGTGTGTGTGTGTGTGTGAGTATACATATATACATATATATATATATATATATATATATATATATATATATATATATACATATATATATATATATATATATATATATATATATACATATATATATATATATATATATATATATATATATATATATATTCGTATATATCTGAGAGTAACTTACCTGAACCAAAATATTTTTCCTTGCGCCTTCATTCTTACTAGTCAATCATTTTCAGAAACCGGTCAATATTCACTTAGAAAATTGAATCTAGTCTTATCGAAGCCAAATCTCATACTTTTTTTTTTAGCAAAAATAGTTGCCACCTTAAACTTGCTTCACGTAAGCATTTTCTAGGTTCTCCTATCTTTTCTGAAATGAGGTAAACATCTTCTTCCAAGATTCTTCAGCCGTGAGAAACGCGGTCATCACCGTAAAGAATTCATGATATACTGATTATCTACACAGATGCACTAAACTTCCTTTGCGTTTCAATGCGGCTTTTCGTCTTTAAGCACGAGATTTCTTATTCACCCTCACAGTGATGGCACGGCTTGTTTCTTTATGAGGAAGAGGAATTCCCTTTAATGTGTACTTCGAAAACATGGAATTTAATAAACAATTAAAGAGAACACTGCCGATCTGGTATTAAATTCGAACACCACTAACATTATTAGGTTCTAATATCTGTCAATTTTGCAATCTGACAGAGCACAAAAGCAATAATCCAGATGTATGATGATTATCAATTTTAATCACCGAGTTAACATTAACAAAAATTGATGAAACGGCTGCCTTATTCATTGACATTGTAAACAATGGAACTTATTGCTATGGAAGACGAAATTAGTTAACAAAACTCAATATAGAAGATTTGCTCTTAAACGATATACCAGATAAACGAGTAACTGAAGCATTAATCGAAACTAGATGACATAGCTGGTGGACGTTGCCAGAAGGTTGGTTGCGGTTTAAAGAAACAATTGAGTCATATTCTACAATTACCCATAATTTACTATCACTTACTGATTGGAAAACTCGTGACAACGTAGTTAATACTATTTCATTTCCTATCGTCAAAGTCAAATAACCTTTCTATAATTTTTAATTTATCACTTCAGTAGCACGACTATGGAATTAATCTCCAGAATTATCATTATAATTATTATCTTTTTTGTTTTTTTTTGCTCTATCACAGTCCTCCAATTCGACTGGGTGGTATTTATAGTGTGGGGTTCTGGGTGTTGCATCCTGCCTCCTTAGGAGTCCATCACTTTTCTTGCTATGTGCTCTGTTTCTAGGAGCACACTCTTTTGCATGAGTCCTGGAGCTACTTCAGCCTCTAGTTTTTCCATATTCCTTTTCAAAGATCTTGGGATCGTGTCTATTGTTCATAGGATTATAGGTACAATTTCCACTGGCATATCCCTTACCCTTCTTATTTCTATTTGCAGGTCTTGATACTTATCCATTTTTTCCCTTTCTTTCCCTTCAACTCTGGTGTCCCATGGTAGTGCGATATCAATGAGTGATACTTTCTTCTTTGATTTTGTCAATCAACGCCACGTCTGGTCTCTTTGCACGTATCACCCTTTCTGTTCTGATACCATAGACCGAGAGGATCTTTGTCTGATTGTTTTCTATCACTTATTCTGCAAGGTAGCTGGTAGTTCTTGCACAGGCTCCTGTGGAGGGCTTTTGCCACTGAATCATGCCTGTTTTTGTACTGGTTCTGTGCAAGTGCCGTACATTCGCTTGGTTTGTGGTTTATGGTCTCGTTTTTCATATTGCATATGGGTGAGATGTTATTTCCATAAAAGGTCAGATTAATTATTCCTGCACAAATGATAAGCGTCTTGCTTTTCATCATAGGGAAGATTAACATGCAACAATAAACAAACCAATGCTTAGCTTTAAGACAAAACATGAAGATTTTAGAAGGATTCCTCTTCTCAATACTATGCCATTGTTATTTAAACAATCCCTAATATTTGCATCAACTGAGGTCAATAAGATCACATTGAACATCATCCGAATGGGATTGGAATGTCAAGAATACCTTTCTTGGAAAACTGATACCAGGAACCCTGTAACATCTGTAAATACAGGTGAGTTCATTTATTAACTGCTCACAACCGGAAATAATGGAAAAATCTAAAACACCAACGCCCTGATTATCTGTGGCAGTAATTGAACTCACTTTAAAAGGGTCATTACCCTCTTTATATGTCATTATAATTGCTTTAAAATTACCTTGCCATGCTTAATTGCGGAATCACCAAAATTACGGCCCAAACTACGAAAGGTAACTGAATATGTCTTTTCCTGCTTCACGGACAATAGTCATCAGCAAAATTAGATAGGCTTTCCTGTCGCGGTTTCTTGTTCTCATGGTTTACAACACTGGCAGAATACATAGCTCGAGTTA
>NC_087208.1:91831333-91836333 GCF_015104395.2 Macrobrachium nipponense
AGCATAATTATGTGTTCAGCTTTTCTTGTTTTGAAGTCCCGTAACAACATTCCCATTTTTGCTTTACATTTTGCCAACAGAATTGCTATTTGATCATAGCATAACATGTTCATATTCATCATCACACCAAGGTCTTTAACTGCTTCCTTATTTGTGATTGTCTCATTATTAGGTCCCCTATATGCATATAGCTTTCTTTCTCTGTCTCCATAATTTATCGATTGAAATTTATCAGAGAGAGTGTTGTTGCCAGTATTGAGAGAGATAGAGAGAGAGAGAGAGAGAGAGAGAGAGAGAGAGAGAGAGAGAGAGAGAGAGAGAGAGAGAATATGTTGCCAATTACCAGTTGTCTGCCGCTCTAGCCTATCGCTACCAAATTAATAACGAGATAATGACCATCACGTTATTTGTAGTGGCAAGTGGTGTTTGAACGATATTGAGCCTTTTGTGAGATTAATAACAGCTATAAGATGCTGTTTTCAGAGAGTCTGGTTGTGGGAATGTGTTAGATTTCAGTTGGTAAGTGACAGTAATAAGAATTTTGAGCCGTTGATCTGGTACTGGGAGGGGAATTTTCTGTTAGGCTCAGCATTTCTCCCAACAGTGAGATACATCGAGGGAGTCGGTTGCTCAGTTGGACATCTGAGTGAGCGCTGCCAGTGTTTTCTCGCTCGTAATACCAAGTCGTTCAAGTATGTGCATATTCGCGTGTTTATATGGAAGCGCGCTCGGTTTGACGGTCAGGTTGTCTCTCATTTGGGGAACTGAGTGTTACATTATTTGCTTTGCCTTTGTGTATGAATCATTTTTTGAGTTAGTATTCAGTTCACAGTACAATTTTTTTTCCCATAGGAGTGGAAAGTGATGTTTTTTTTTTCTTGGCACATGTTAAAGGAGACACATCCGTTTTGGTTTTGACACATATGTATACATGTGAAGGTTTTTCATACATACAGTTCAGTTCTTGAGGATGCTTGGATTGCATTTTTTTGTCCCTCGGAGACAGCGCCCGCTCATGTATACGTACTCAGCCCAATTTTTGCTGAGCGACCAAGGGGTAGCACCTAAGGGAGGCTAGTGTTTTCCATGGGGTTGTGTCAAGACGGGGGGGGGGGGGTGGGGGGGGGGGGGGGTGAACTTCTTTTTTTTTCTTTGTGTTGGGGTGGGGGTAAGGGGGTGAGTTTGGCCTTGGATAGGAAAGTTCAATGCCATCATATCAGCTGATAGCCACTGGGTGATGATGTAACATGACCGTAGGGTTTCTTTTATAATTTTTTTTTTGTTCTTTCTTTTGGGTATGAGAAAATGAAATGAAATGCATATGAATTTGGCGCAAGTTTTCTTTATTCTTTGGAGAATGCCTTTACGCAATGTTAGAGGGCATAATTATAACGGGGGATACAGAGATTAATTTTGGGGATTTGTTTGGGATATGGAGGCTATTTTAAAATGGTGATGACTGGTGATGATTGGTGTTGCATCTGGTGTTGTCAAATGGTGATGCCATTGGTGATAAATGGGTGCCTGGTGTTGCTAAGTGATGATGATACCAGGAAGTGATGAGTGGTGGTGATATTGGAGTTATGGAGTGTGGCAATGGTGATGAATACTGGGGAATGGCAATATTAAAGCCTTACTGGAGATATTTTACGGAGATATTTACGGGAGAATTACTATGGAGAATTATTATTATGGGAGGATATTTAAGTGGAATTACTATGGAGGATTATTATCATTACTGGAGATATTTTGGGGGGATTCTGTCTGAGTTCATGGTGGTAATAATTTTTGGGGAATGTTTCAATGATTTGTGGTTGGTGAATTCTGATGAAATTTGGTGATACTAGCGAGTAATGATAGTTGGTGATTCTGATACTTAATGCTGGTGAATGGGCGAGTACTAATATTTGGTGATACTACTGATACTGGCGAATTCTGATATTGGTGTTATTTTTTGGGTGTTGTAATGATATTGAAGGATGGTGATGTTTTTAAAAAATGGGAGGTACTAACGACACATTTTTTGTTTTTCTTTTTTTTTATGAGTTCAGCAGATAGTTGCTTGAAGTCTACGTGAGTTACAGATGTTACAGGTGTCACGGGAATAGTCAACAGTGCCATTGATTTTTCTTTCTTTTTTTTGGATGTTAGTCATTGCTGACGTAAGTATTTTTCATCATGGGCGAATTTGAATTTATTTTTCTCTCTAGTTTGTGTGAATTTATGATATCTCAGTTCGTGACTTGGAGTCATTGTTCGGCAAAGTGTTTATAATTTCAGCCATTTGATGCTGCAGAGAGATGTATGAGAGAATTTTTGCATTTTTTGAATGTATACATAATGGCACTACATTTTTTTTCCCCGGATATTTGTGTTCCGGAAATTGTTGGACTTTTGCACAATTGTGTTTGTAGCAACTTTGCCAGAGATAGGAAACTTGGTTAAGTTTCTAGTGGCATGTCCCGTAGTGAATATGGGGAATTCTTTACGTAGACACTTTATATTTGGAGTTCTGTTGTAATGAGTTATGGCACATTGGTATTTTTTCTAGAATTTCTTGGACAATTTTTTTGCATTTGCCGAGTTTTTGCCCTTTCTCAGCAGTTATGCTAAACAGAGAGTTTATAGTTTTTGACTGTAACATTCAGTTATTCTACTGGAGAATTGGAGATATAATATTCTGGCCATTTGATATTTTATACTTTGTTGGAAATAGTCCACAGTTTAGGCACATGGTGGTGAGAGCTATGTTTAGTTCAATTATTTTTGCAGCCATTTGTTGCAAATAGAAACACTTGTGAGAGGAGATATGGGGCAATATTTTTGAGTGTGTCAGCTAGATGCTTTGAGTGCATTTTTTGGGGGCAGAGTTTCTTTTTTTTTATGATGCTTAGATATATATATATATATATATATATATATATATATATATATATATATATATATATATATATATATATGTATATATAATATATATATATAGTATTATATATGTATATATATTATATATATATATATATGGGGGGGGGGGGGGGTTTTTTTTTTTTTTTTTTTTTTTTTTTTTTTTTGGGGGGGGGGGGGATAGGGGGGGGGTTTGTTTTTATTCCACATGGGGTTATTGGTGAAATGAGGGGGGAGGTTTATTTATATTGCCGGAGTGGTATTATTATTGACATGGTGATATATTTGGGTGGCATTACTGTGTTGCAATTTTATGAGTCCCTATGGAGATGTCGCATTTTTTACATTCACCAGTGGGTTATTTTTTTGGTGTCATATAATTACTGAATTGGGAGTTTACCGTAGTTTATATCCCCAATAGATGATAACTTGTTACATATAACTGGGCAGTATCATGTGGGAGTTATGTTTTTACGACAATTTTTGGGCAATATTGGAGATAATTTTGTGAAATGTGATTATGTGGTGTCAATATAGAACTTTTTTTTTGAGAATCATGGGTTTCTGAAGTTGCAAGTCTGACGTGTTTGCAGGTGCATTTTCTGCTGATAATGCCGTGATGAGTCCGGTTGCTGACTCTTTTCCTCTAGTGTTGATTACTCAGAGTTTTGCACTATTCTGAGAGATGCTGATTTTGGCATTTCTTGGAGATGTATCTACGTAAAGGGTTTGTTTTCGGTCGTCTCCGATCAAAGAAAAAGTTGCGATGACAAAGTTCGTAACGGGCTATGTATATATATCATATATATTGTGTGATGGGGAAATTTCACGTATTGCTATTGTTGTTATCTTTTTTTTATTTTTCTGTTTTTTCTTTTTCCTACGAGAGATGTAATTGGGGTTGAGCTTACATAGCATTTCCATTTTGGACGGGAGATGTAATTTGTCAAGGTTTGATAATTAGATCAATTAGATCATTGTAATTCATAGAGATTAATTATATGGACAGTATAGGGTTTTGTGGTTAAGCAGTAGAGTTTTTTTACTGATTTTGTGGGTTACTGAAATATCAGAGCTTGAGAGAACATTTTTCGTGATAACCTGGGGCTGGGTTCGTTACATGTTTTTTTTTCTCGGGCTCATTACTTTTTTTTACTTATGAGAATTTGTGAGTTCGAAATATGATGACAGAAGTCCGTAGAGTTTCTGTGAGTTCTGGAGTGTGTGCTGATGTGTGAATTTGGCGAGCTTTTTTTCATATTGTTGGAGAATTAAGTTGGAGAATTTAATAACAGGGTTATGATAGTGATTTGTGATTTAGCGATCCTTTGGAGTTCCTTCATGAGTTGTAGTTACAAATTGGTTCAGTGGTCATATTAATGGGGTTAATGGGAAGACGTTTAGTTGGTATTTTTGGGAATTTTTGAGGTCATTATTTGACAGAAGTATGTCTAGGGTTAATTTTTCTTTGATTGACCGATGACATGACTGACATACTGAAACACCATAAACATCGTTCCCCAACGCTAGCAAGACGCCCTTCAGCGATTGCAGAGATGTTGCTGATGTTTGCCCACATACGAGAGTTTCTACGAGTCTACGGGGTTCTACAGCGCTTTTGGACTACGGGAGTCGCCAGTTGTCTTCCGCAGAGAGGTGTTTCACCTTTTCACAACGTGTTTCACGTGTCTGTACAGCAGTAGACCAATCACATAAACCGGATTGTGAGAAAGTTCGAGATGAAGAAATGTTTTTCTGCAACAAATTGTTATTATAGCCCATATGCAAACTGTTGAGATAATGTATGATTGACATTATACTGCCAGAGACGTGCAGTTATCATAGTGTTTTATGAGCCAGCCAATGTGTTTTTTGTTTTTTTTTTTGTATATAAGCTGTTTTATATGAGCTGTGGCTAGGCTGGTGCTAGCCTAGAGGTGTACGAGCTATCTGTAACATAAAGAAAGGGATTTGCTATGATATATTTTAAATGATATGTGATGTGATATGCTATGACGTTTCTTAGAATGTAGAGAATCAGCAATTTAACTTCCCTGGAGACTGAGTGTTCGAGTGACAGCTTAGGAATGCTTACACAT
>NC_087208.1:91841333-91848753 GCF_015104395.2 Macrobrachium nipponense
ATGTCTGAAAAAAAAAAAAAAAACAGTACCAAAATTGAACAATATATTAGTTTCATGTTGGAAATCTGCATAATTTGTAATTATGTTAAATTAAATATTCCTTATTCAAACTATATGAAAAATAAAAGGTTTCCATACAAATTCTATATATATTATTAGCCCTGTATAAGATTCATATTAGGATTATTTCATAGATAACATTTTCACTTCTAGACTTCCTGACTTTAAAATAATCTCTCTTTTATTTTATTTTATTTATTTTATCTATATTATTTTTTTATTTATTTATTTATTTAATTTAATTTTTTTTTTCATTGACTACGAATATAATCACCGGGACAGACAATATGTCAGTAGATTTTGGATATGTGTTGAACTTTTAGCTTATTTGTCATTACTAAAGCGTTAAGTTAGAGTTCAAATCTTTACGCATATATATTTGGATATTTCCAATTAATCTGTGGTTACGTTTTGCTTATTGATTTTATCGTGATTCCTTTTTTTATTATAATTTGTAACCCTTCCGACTTCTTACGGAGTGTATTATATTGACTCCACTTGTATCCATATTTATTTTATTTTTTTATATATTTATATTTATATATTTTATGATATATTTGATAAATTAATGGTTGGCTTGAATATGTGGAAAAGTGTTCTAGCGGCGTACCGTATAAGGCTACTTGCGGCATCAATTCTATAGATACAAGATATAAAGATAAAGGTATTTAAAAACCGCGAGAAACGCTATAATCCAGTTTCGGATCCAATATCACGAGTTGTAACTCGTAAGACATTGACACTTCCTATTTAATTAATTATCCGTTATTCTACCAAACCGATTGACTCTGGGTGATAAAATATATTATTGGTTTTCTTAATGGAAGAATTCACACAACGTGTTAAGGAGATTATTATTGATTTACACCACCCGAGTCACAGATATTATGTGTTGAATTCCATATTTACTGATTTAGCACTCATAAATATTCGTAACGCACTCATTGCGGTGTTTGTTTTTAGTGCTATTAATTCTATATAACGTGTCAAGGGAACTATTAACACTAAGAAGTGTTTATTCCCTCTGTCAGACTCGTAATTCTGTTAATAATACTACGTATATTCTTTCAAGGATTGATTGGCACAGGATAGACCCTTAAAACTGACAGGTGTCTTAGTGTATCCCTTGTTTTCATGACACGTGTTACAATTAGTTATGTGCTTTTTATATCTGTAAGCATTGTAGGCCAGTAAAACAGTGATTTGGCTTTCTGTGACATAGGAGGGAACCCTGGATGACGGAATGCAACAGTTTATGACGATTGGTATGAAGAGATTATTACTACTACCTGGTCGTTAGTCATCTGCTGTGTTCTTCGGGTTTTCCTCGTCACAGACCTACATATAATATTACATTTGATTACATTATTCTGATACACATACTTTAAATATACTTTTGCTTTAGGGTTTCTGCTCGAAGTGTTTATTGTTTTTTGCTTTTAGCCGCTGACCCTGTTTCCGTTCGAATGTTTATTGGTTTTGTTTGACTTAGCTGCTGACCTTGTTTCCGTTCGAAGTGTTTATTGTTTGGTGTTTATTGTTTTGCTTATCACTGTTGACACTTGCTTTGTTCAGTTTGTAACAGTTCTGCGCTCCAACCAGATATTCAATGCTCGCGATCTCTTGGGTTAAGGAATAAAAACTTCTTGTTTAGATACGGTTTTAACAATAGGCACGGATGTTTCTATATCTTTTAGTCCAATTAATGGTTCTTTGCTGTATGGTGCGGGATTGCGGGATAATGCGTCAAGCTATGATAATGCTTTCCCAGGTAGATATCTTATCTTAGCTCCAAAGACCTGAATGATCATTTGTCACCGAGTTCCTTTTGGACTGTGATTAAAGCCTTTGAAAAACTCGGTAAGGAACTCATGTTCATAAGGACTTTATCAGGATAGCCATAGATTATGAACTTAAGATTGTACTAGTGAGTTAAAGATAACCTAGCCCTTCCTTGCCTATTACTGTATATTTACTTTCAGAGGGCTTTAGTTTACGTGAATAAAAAGCTATAGGAAAGAACTGTATCACATTACTGAAGTAGTATCCCTCTTACCCTTGGTCTGAGGCGTCTGTTGCAATAAAAAAAAATTCCTTATTATTTTCAGGGATAGGGATTTTTAAGTTAGGTAAGCTGCATATTCCGCTTTAAGGATATCGAACGCCTGTGATGCTTTTTAGACCATAATCAATCTACGCTCTTCTTCGTAAGATCTGTTAAAGGAGCTGTCATGATTGAAGAGTTCATATTTGCATACGATTGTAATACCCACTACAGCGCAAAAGTGCTGTATCCCCCTTTTACGTTAATAAGTACCGGAAAGGTTTGTTATGAATAGCCGGCACCTTACCATGGACTACTTTTTAAGACCTTGACTAGACACTAAAACCTAGATAAACATGTTCGGTTTTTTTAAAACTCACATTTAGATATTTTACTCTGAGATTATTTGTCTTTGTCTCTGGTAGCACTAGCTCTAGTTTATGTGAATGTACTTCTAAGGTATTAGAAAAGATTATAAGACCAACCATAGGCATGTAGGGTATCCCCTAAAAAGTCTCCAAACACTATATTGTAATTGGGGCGCAACGTAAGCCGGAGGAATACGTAAAAAATTGATAATGTCCCCTGAGTGTGCTGAAAACGGTGTCTGAGGTACAATCACTTAGGTAATGGTATCTGGTAAAGCCTTTAAGTAAGTCCAAGTTGGTGAAAAAAAAACATTTATTCTAACCTAACAGAGATAAGATGTCGTCGGTACATCGCACTGGAAACTATCGGGAGTCGTTTCCTTGTTTAAAGCGACAGAAGTCTACGCAGATACGCCAAGTCCGATCTTTTATGACATGACGTTTGAGGGAAAAATTATATGGGCTTATTTGATTTCCTAATGGACTCCTATTACTAACATTTTTACAACTTCGTCATTTATCTCTATTTTGAAATTTCATTGAGAGTCTACACGAAGGTATGTATATAGCTTTTATGTTTGTCCTTAGACCGTATTTTGTGTTAAAATTACATCCGTTTTTTTCCCTTTTTTTAGAGATCACTCGCTAGTGGAGAAAACTTCTGGTATTCAGATAAAAGATAAAAAAAAAAAAAAAAAAAAAATTCTGCTGAATCACCTCTGCTGAATGACTTTACGGATATTACTTTAGATAGATTAACAGAGAGATTCATCCACGACTGATTGGGCGGGATTAAAAGTTAGCAACAATAAAAAAATGCTGATATATTTATCACTTCCGTATCCACGATATGTATACGTTTGTGGATCACTAGATTAACTTGTTGCTGTGTCAACCGTTGTCTAGGGCTTTGTTCGCGGAAATCGTTATATTTCAGAGTGTCGGGAAGGATTAAAATTTCATTTCCCGCAGCAAAGTCTTTTTACACGCACTAAGACATTCGAGGGTGCATGCTTCTCGAGATTTTGCGTGCAAAGTGCGACTGCGGTTGTGGGAGAATTCTGTTGGGTCATTGAACAATGTTACGATTTATGAGACAAATGTATAGTCCTTTATATAAGTTATTATTTGATTAACTGTCTCATTTTTGTTCAAACGGATTTTAATATGTTTGAAGGTTTATAGGATTTCCCTTTGATAAACACGCCTTATTTTTGCAGGATGTAAGATAATATTTTGTATACCCCTAGATGAATCTTACAATTACACTACATACAGATCAATGTTTTTTTTTTATAACTATAGAGGATCTGTAAGCGCTCGCTTATCCGGACTTCTCATTAGGGAAGTTCGAACAACAGACAGTGAGTCCGTAAATACAGGATATTACGTTTACTAAAGAAATAAACAAGATATTCTAATTTTTACTGCGCGTACAGTCGGGCTTTATCCACCACTACTTATAATAACTTACGTATAAAAAAAACGAAAACCTGCTCTGATTACTTTATACGGTCGTGTGTTTCATAGGAAAAATCCTTTTAATTCAAAAAGATATTGGCATGTATGAACCAACATCGCTTTTTCCCCACTCCTGCTAGAGTCGCTTATTGTGTGGAATTTGCTTTGCTTTGAACACTTCGGCAGGTTTTTTGACTGACCTTGACCGCTTGACTAGTGACACAGTCACCGAGTTTGCTTGTTTGATTCTGAACGGGCTACTGTTTCTATTTCTTTTTGTAATAATTAGGATCCTTCTCTTTATACCATCGGCAACGTATTTTGTGTTTTAGCATTATGTTGCTGGTTACGTATAAAGCAATGAATGACGAACTATTAGGAACTGAGCGATTACTAATAAGACAAGTTATCACTACTGCATTCCATATTAACTGTTTGTACTTCATTCTTTGCTAAAATTTGAAATAGTGAGGGATCCTGGTCAGCGCATTTAGCCTGATGAAAGTTTTTTACAGACATGTTCCTTGCAATCCAGCCATATTTTTAAAGTTAAGTTGAGTCATTGAGGTTCGATATTTTATACAACTCAAAAAACTCAAGGCTAAAACTGCGATCGGGACTTTGCAAAGGAGCATTTATTGTCATGACCCGAAATAGTGTTACCTCTAATTTTATATAGATTTGTACGGGTGTTCCACGTGTTTTTTGTGTGTTTTCTAATCACTACGGTGCTTAACGACCCTATCCATGCATCTGTATAAATACAGACGTCCACTGCGTAAACAGCATATTCACTGTTTAATATGATTTGTTACGTAAGGGATTAATAATCACCAAATGATAAAATTAACATAGTAATATTGATTATGATATTTCAGTAGAACTTCTGGAAACAGACACTCAAAGATAAAAATTCGCAGTAGCGAAATCTCAATGATGTAGATAATTTCTGTAAAAAAGTAAGATTAAGAATGTCTCGTAACTTCAGCCACAGGAATAACGAAATTCGACCTGCAAAGGAAACACTCAAAGTTACTCCAAATGAATAAAAAATTGTGTACTTAGCTTGCTTTTGTGGGAAGTCACGGTGTTCCGATAACGACACACGGCCTTGGTCCTCCTTCTCTATTTAGCGGACGACCTGGTTTGGCTTCAGTTTCCCCCGTGCGCGTTGTTTCGATGATTCGAGCCCTTGAAAGATCCGATGCTGCAGACGCATTCGGTTTGTTTCTTGGAGTGTTCGGAGAAACGCTCACTAACGATGTTTTCTTGAATGATTCTAATGAGAGACGAAGCTTGCGTTGTCGTAGGAAAAAGGACACGTCGGTTTGTTTCTTGAAGTTATTCACTAAACGATGATTACTAAGTGCTTGACGAATCTTGTTGTTTTCTGAAGTCGCTCACTAACGATGATACTAGGTTGCTTGAAGAATCTGCTGCTTTCGTCGTCGTTGACTTCATGATTTATTATTCTGTTTTTTCTTCGTAGGACGTTGTAGAGTTCTTCTGGTCCTACTGCCACCAATATTAGGGCTAGTGCCTTGTATGATAAGGCGCCCTATGAGGTAATGTTAGACTTGCGATAATATTACGCTAAGTCGGTTGTATTGGTATTGCTTCTTCCATCTTCTATGGGAGTGTCTGGGGGTTTGTAGATCACTTACGAAGTCGGTATTTATCTTGTTGGTTATTACGACGATGTGTTTAAACTCAATGTTGGTTCGGTGAGGAGGTTCTTGTAGAAAACACGAATATAAAAATATATGTATTCTTCTGAAGTTTTACATGCTGAAGATCAGATATGATTGTACAGTCTCCTAATAACGATAGCTTGATCGCTTCTGCCAATGATGATGGCTAATCCTATTCTCTACATGATAAAGCTTAGGTAAAGAGGTACAAGGTCTTCTAATAACGATAGCTAACTCTGTTCTCCTGCCTCTACCATCTTCTGTTACAAGTTATGAAGGAACAGACAGTAGTTCGAACATATTGAACATACATACAAATGACATAGTTTGTCATACGAACACACAATCAAAATGAGACACGCTACAGATCACGTAGGCGGTAGTTGTCTCAAGCAGGGAGCTTGGACTAATGTTTATAAACAATTGAATGACTACAGGTGACGGCATGTTATCTTAGCCTACTTTTATTGTATACGTTCATCTTTAGCGTCTCTAGTCTGATCACATTCCTGCAAGCAATCTGGTTGACCTCTTTAGTTTTAGACTTTTATAATATATGGACTAACATTCCATATTTTTATTATGTAAACACTTACATATATATATATATATATAATATATATATATATATATATATATATATATATATATATATATATATATATACTATATATATATGTATATACTATATATATATATATATATATATATATATATATATATATATATATATATATATATATATATATATATATATATATATATATATATATATATATATATATATATATATATATATATATATATATATAGTATATAGTATATACTATATATATATACTATATATATATATATATATATATATATATATATATATATATATATATATATATATATATATATATATATTTATATATACACCACCACCCTGAAGTAAACAAGTAAATCAACAATCCGTGAAATGTTGTTGTTTAATAGGTCTACGTTTTCGTCCTAAGATTTTTTTTGTTTTTAGCTTTTATTAGTTTCGTCCCAAGATTCGGGTCTTTGTGTGTGTGTGAGAGAGAGAGAGACTCTTGAAGGTCAGCTGAGAAAAGTGAAGTAATAAATCTAGGTCCATAGTTTATCTTGGCCCACATCAAGTAATAGATCTGGCCTTTTAATCCGGTAAATCCCGCTAACAAACACACACACACACACACACAGGTGTAAGTATCCATTCCAGAGCATTTTAGTCTTTATCTCCTTAGCTACTGTAAGGCTGATAAATATGAATTCCAGTCTAGCCTATTCCCAAACCGTTTTGGATTTGTAAAGGATTTAACACGAGGATTAATTTTTAACGTAACTGAATCATGACAGCATTCATAATTAAGAGAATACATTCAATTTAAACGGTCTGTTTGAACTGTCATAATATATAGGTCTAGGTCATTATCCTCGTCGTCTCTTAAACCAAACACGAGTCACCTGTTGTCTTTTTTTATTTCAATAATATAAAAAACCCGTATCTTAGCGAGATAAAAATCAACCGTTAAACCTCAGGGATTTGAATCAAACCGGATTCGTCAAACTTCACGCCTGACAAATCTTGGTTTTGGAGGTACAAAGAGATATTTCCCTTTATGCATTGAATTATCGGTCTAATATCTTGTAGCCTTATTTTCTGCCTTCGTTCCATGGCCTCCTCCCCTCCTCTGATTCCCGATGCTCGACTGACTGCATATGAACTTAGCCTTATAAGTCAGCAGACTATAGGTGGTCCTTTAACCCTTAGATGAAGGAATGGGTCTATT
>NC_087208.1:91849253-91866753 GCF_015104395.2 Macrobrachium nipponense
AATAGACCCATTCCTTCATCTAAGGGTTAAAGGACCACCTATAGTCTGCTGACTTAGAAGGCTAAGTCATATGCAGTCAGTCGAGCATCGGGAATCAGAGGAGGGGGAGGAAGCCATGGAACGAAGGCAGAAAATAAGGCTACACGATATTAGACGAATTCTTCAATGAGTAAAGGGAAATATCTCTTTGTACCTCCAAAACCAAGATTTGTCAGGCGTGAAGTGTGACGAATCCGGTTTGATTCAAATCCCTGAGGTTTAACGGTTGATTTTTATCTCGCTAAGATACGGGTTTTTTATATTATTGAAATAAAAAAAAGACAGCAGGTGACTCGTGTTGGTTTAAGAGACGACGAGGATAATGACCTAGACCTATATATTATGACAGTTCAAACAGACCGTTTAAATTGAATGTATTCTCTTAATTATGAATTGCTGTCATGATTCAGTTACGTAAAAAATTAATCCTCGTGTTAAATCCTTTACAAATCCAAAACGGTTTGGGAATAGGCTAGACTGGAATTCATATTTATCAGCCTTACAGTAGCAAAGGAGATAAAGACTCAAATGCTCTGGAATGGATACGGACACCTGTGTGTGTGTGTGTGTTTGTTAGCGGGATTTACCGGATTAAAAGGCCAGATCTATTACTTGATGTGGGCCAAGATAAACTATGGACCTAGATTTATTACTTCACTTTTCTCCAGCTGACCTTGAAAGTCTCTCTCTCTCTCTCACACACACAAGACCCGAATCTTGGGACGAAACTAATAAAAGCTAAAAACAAAAAAAATCTTAGGACGAAAACGTAGACCTATAACAACAAACCATTTCACGGATTGTTCATTTACTTGTTTACTTCATGGGTTTTGGTGTATATATAAATAAATTATATATATAATATCATATTATATATATATATATAGATATGATATATATTATATATTATATATTATTAGATATTATTATATATATATATTATATATATATATATAATATCTATATAATTATATAGTTATATATATAGATATATATAATATATATATTATATAGAATATTATAATATATATATATATATATAGTATATACATATATATATAGATATATATTATATATATATATATATATATATATCTTATTATAGTATATACATATATATATATATTATATATAATTATATATATATAATATATATCTATATATAGTATATATATATATATATATATATATATATCTATATATATAGTATTGATAATACATATATAATATATTATATATATATATCAATATATATAGTATATATCTAGAATATATCTATATAATATATTATAGATAGATATTAATATATATATATAATATCTATACATATATATATTATAGATATATATATATGTATATATATATATATATATATATATATATATATATATATATATATATATATATATAGTATATATATACATATATATATTATATATATATATATAATATATATATATATATATATATATATATATATATATATATATATATATACATATATAATATATTATATATTATATATATATATATATACCTATATATTATATAATATACAGATATAATCCACGGAATCGGAGTTATATGGTATGAATGTGAAAGTGATCTCTGGGTTGTTATTCTATTGAGCTACACACTTACAGGGGAAACGGCTCAGTACTAAAGACAAAAATCATAAAAAGTGAAAGGAAAGCTCTGACAGAGAGAGAGCGAGAGAGAGAAGAGAGAGGATCACTGTTAACATTATTGCCAGTTTTTTTTTTTTCTTTCTTTTTTTACAAAGCATGAAAAAGGGTCTTCTTGCCTTTGGTATATGTGAATCTGGGAAGCATTTCAATAGTTTTTTGTGTGTGTGTGTATCCCAGTCTGATGAATGTGGTAGGTCTATTTGAGCAGTGATGCCGGCACGGATTTATCCCACTATAGTCTACAAACGCCGCATGTCTGTATATATATATATATAGTACTATATATATATATATATATATATATATATAATATATATATCTATATATATATATATATATATATATATATATATATATTATATATATATATATATAGATATATATATATATATATATATATATCTATATATATATATATATATATATATATATCTATATATATATATATATATATATATATATATATATATATATATATATATATATATATATATATATATATATGTATATATATATATATATATATATATATATATATATATATATATATATATATATATATATATATATATATAAATATATATATTAACGTGATGGTCAATACCTCATTATCATTTTGGTAGCGATAGGCCAGAGCGGCAGACAACTGGTAATTGACAACATATTCTCCCTCTCTCACTCTTTCTCAATACTGGCAACAACTCTCTCTCTCTCTCTCTCTCTCTCTCTCTATCATCTTCTCTCTCTCTGCTCTCTCTTCTCTCTCTCTCGGTATACCTCCCCTCCATTATCTAGGTCATCAAATCAGAGTCGTGAATTACAAAAATATGCATTTATTTAAAAGCAAAGTATTAACTGAATAACTCAGATTCTTAACAGAATGATTAAATGAAATGTTAACTCAAACTCCAAATAACTCAGATAACCCTCGGTAATTAATCTAACACCAACATATAGTTTAGCCATAACAGGTAGGCACAGTCAACACAGTATTAAGCCAGTACACCATATCTCCATGAACAATCCCCACTCTTCTCCAGAAAATAGTTCCCCTTTTCCAGAAACGCCTGTTAGAAGACAGGAGAACACTCTGATAAGCACAAGAGCAAAATCAAAAGATCATATAAATATAATATCTCTGAAATGAATATTCAAATGCAATCCAGCCACACTTTGGCCAAAATAGATATAATATCACTCACCCATTTCAGCACAGTTGCATTGACACTTAACAAAAATACTTTGGCAGAGCCATCTCGGCCCTGCCTTCTCTCTGTAATAGTCTTCCCCTCATGGTAACAATACATTTCCTTATGTAGGGGGAAAAGCGCACACATTCGAACGAACCCCACACTCAAAGTTCACGATGTTCATGCCCCGAAACTGCTTAAGACCAGTTTCAAAGTCACCTCTACATCAAGCTCCAATGGTGACAGGACTGATTTGCTTAAGACAGCACTCTTGATCATACCACCTCAAAAAAAGATGTGTAAGCATTCCTAAGCTGTCACTCGAACACTCAGTCTCCAGGGAAGTTAAATTGCTGATTTTCTACATTCTAAGAAACGTCATAGCATATCACATCACATATCATTTAAAATATTTCATAGCAAATCCCTTTCTTTATGTTACAGATAGCTCGTACACCTCTAGGCTAGCACCAGCCTAGCCACAGCTCATATAAAACAGCTTATATAACAAAAAAAAAAAAAAAACACATTGGCTGGCTCATAAAACACTATGATAACTGCACGTCTCTGGCAGTATAATGTCAATCATACATTATCTCAACAGTTTGCATATGGGCTATAATAACAATTTGTTGCAGAAAAACATTTCTTCACCTCGAACTTTCTCACACTCCGGTGTATGTGATTGGTCTACTGCTGTACAGACATGTGAAACACGCTCTAGAAAGGCGAAACGCCTCCCTGCGGAAGACAACTGGCGACTCCCGTAGTCCAAAAGCGCTGTAGAACCCCGTAGACTTGTAGAAACTCTCGTATGTGGGCAAACATCAGCAACATCTCTGCAATCGCTGAAAGGCTTCTTGCTAGCGTTGGGGAACGATGTTTATGGTGTTTCTGTATGTTAGTCATGTCATCGGTCAATCAAAGAAAAATTTACCCTAGACATACTTCTGTGAAATAATGACCTCAAAAATTCCCAAAAATACTAACTAAACGTCTCCCATTAACCCCATTAATATGACCACTGAACCAATTTCTAACTACAACTCGTGAAGGAACTCCAAAGGATCGCTAAATCACAAATCACTATCATAGCCCCGTAAAAAAATATTAAATTCTCCAACTTAATTCTCCAACAATATAAAAAAAAGCTCGTCAAATTCACACATCAGCACACACTCCAGAACTCACAAAAAACTCTACGGACTTCTGTCATCACATTTCGAACTCACAAATTCTCACAAGTAAAAAAAAGTAATGAGCCCAAGAAAAAAAACACGTAACGAACCCAGCCCCAGGTTATTACCAAAAATGTTCTCTCAAGCTTTGAAATTCAATAACCCACAAAATCAGTAAAAAAACTCTTTACTACTCGACCACATAACCCTATACTGTCCATATAATTAATCTCTATGAAATACAATGCTAAACACCCATTTATCTAATTATCAAACCCCGACAAATTACATCTCCCGTCCAAAATGGAAATGCTATGTAAGCTCAACCCCAATTACATCTCTCGTAGGAGAAAAAGAAAAAAAGAAAAATAAAAAAAAGATAACAACAATAACAATATGTGAACTTTCCCCATCACACAATATATATAATATACATAACCCGTCGTCTCCCTCATAAATGCAATATGTATCGTTACGAAATTTGTCATCGCAACTTTTTCTTTGATCGGAGACGACCGGAAACAATCCCCTTACGTAGATACATCTCCAAGAAATGCCAAAATCAGCATCTCTCAGAATAGTGCAAAACTCTGAGTAATCAACACTAGAAGAAAAGAGTCAGCAACCGGACTCATCACGGCATTATCAGCAAAAAATGCACCTGCAAACATGTCAGACTTGCAACTTCAGAAACCCATGATTCTCCAAAAAAATGTTCTATACTGACACCACATAATCCCATTTCACAAAATTATCTCCACTATTGCCCAAAAATTGTCGTAAAAACATAACTCCCACATGATACTGCCCAATTATTTAAAACAAATTATCACCTATTGGGGATATAAACTACGGTAAACTCACAATTCAGTAATTATATGTCACCAAAAAAATAACCCACTGGTGATTGTAAAAATTGCGACATCTCCATAGGGACTCATAAAACTGCAACACAGTAATGCCACACAAATATATCACCATGTCAATAATAATACCACTCCGGCAATATAAATAAACCTCCCCCTTTCACCAATAACCCCTGTGGAATAAAAACAAATCTCCAAAAAAAATATATATATATTTCTCCAAGCAGTCATCAAAAAAAAGAAACTCTGTCCCCAAAATATGCACTCAAAGCATCCAGCTGACACACTAAAAAATATTGCCCCATATCTCCTCTCACATGTGTTTCTATTTGCAACAAATGGCTGCAAAAATAATTGAACTAAACATAGCTCTCACCACCATGGGCCTAAACTGTGGACTATTTCCAACAAAGTAAAAAATATCAAATGGCCAGAATATCATATCTCTAATTCTCCAGTAGAATAACTGAATGTTACAGTCAAAAACTATAAACTCTCTGTTTAGCATAACTGCTGAGAAAGGGCAAAAACTCGGCAAATAACAAAAAATTGCCCAAAAAATTATAGAAAAAATCACCAATGTGCCATAACTCATTACAACAAAAATCCAAATATAAAATGTCTAAGTAAAGACTTCCCCATATTCACTACGGCACAGGCCACTATAAACTTAACCAAGTTTCCTATCTCTGGCAAAGTTGCTACAAACAATTGTGCAAAAGGCAACAATTTCCGGAACACAAATATCCAGGAAAAAAAATGTAGTGCCATTATGTATACATTCAAAAGATGCAAAAATTCTCTCATAAATCTCTCTGCAGCATCAAACGGCTCCCCCCCCCCCCCCCACAATGCTGAATGAGTCTTTATTCCCCTGCTATTCTGACTGGCGCCGGACATTGCCTATGTCTGGCCTGAGTTTTCCCTCTTAAAGTCAGCTGATACGAGAAAAAAATGGCTGCTCTTCTAGCAACTCATTAAAAATTAATGATAATGGGAAGAAGAGGCGATCAAAATCAATATATATATATATATATATATATATATATATATATATATATATATATATATATATATATATATATATATATATATATATATATATATATATATATATATATATATATATATATATATATATATATATATATATATAATATATATATATATATATAATATATATATATATATATATAGTGTGTGTGTGTGTATGTATGTAAAGAATATATATATATATATATATATATATATATATATATATATATATATATATATATATATATATATATATATATATATATATATATATATATATATATATATATATTAGAGCTTGTGCCTTGTATGATAAGGCGCCCTATGAGGTAATGTTAGACTAGCGATAATCTTACGCTAAGTCGGTTGGTATTGCACTTCCATCTTCAATGGAGTGTCTGGGGGTTTGTAGATCATTTACGAAGTCGGTATTATCTTGTTGGTTATTACGACGATGTGTTAAACTCAGGTGAGGAGGTTCTTGTAGAAAACACGAAATATAAAAATATATGTATTCTTCTGAAGTTTTACATGCTGAAGATCAGATATGATTGTACAAGTCTTCTAATAACGATAGCTTGATCGCTTCTGCCAATGATGATGGCTAATCCTATTCCTCTACATGATAAAGCTTAGGTAAAGAGGTACAGGTCTTCTAATGACGATAGCTAACTCTGTCCTCCTCGTCTACCATCTCTGTTACAAGTTATGAAGGAACAGACAGTAGTTCGAACATATGAACATACATACAAATGACATAGTTTCATACGAACACACAATCAAAATGAGACACCGCTACAGATCACGTAGGCCGTTTGAATTATAGGTCGGGGTAGTTGTCTCAAGCAGGGAGCTTGGACTAATGTTTATAAACAATTGAATGACTACAGGTGACGGCATGTTATCTTAGCCTACATACTTATTGTATACGTCATCTTTAGCGTCTCTAGTCTGATCACATTCCTGCAAGCAATCTGGTTGACCTCTTTAGTTTTAGACTTTTATATATATGGACTAACATTCCATATTTTTATTATGTAAACACTTACATCAGCTCGGTCAGCTACCAAAACCAACTACTGAATATTACTCAAACTTGACTTGCATTTGACTTATAGGAGTGTGATACAGACACTATGTGAATATATATATATATATATATATATATATATATATATATATATATATATATATATATATATATATATATATATATATATATATATATATAGTAAATAAAAAATTCATGGTGTACATGAATTGATTCAAGTAATAAAATATAAAACAATGATATTGGTAAATAATAGTTATCAAGTGATATATAATGATACAGTTTTTCACTTCATTTCATTAAGACACATATGCTACAGAAAATACTAATGTACTCTGACAATTGCATAGAATGAAGATTAACATGATAAAAATCATATTTTAACTGATAAAAAATTTCATATATGAATTGATAAAAATATTAATGTTTATGCTAACTGTTATATATCTGATTCATTAATTCATATACTAACTCATAAATAACTGCAGATATTGGTAAGAAAAAAGGTAACAGATTGATTATAGGCTACCTGATTTGTTTATACAAATGTATATGGATTCATATAATTATGATTAATATATGTGCACTTTAAATAGATTCCTATTGCGTACACGCAAAGATATATTTCGATTCCGTTATTTATGATCATTTATATATAGATTCCTAGTGCGTACACGCAAAAAATATATTTCGATTCTGTTATTTATGATCATTTATATATAGGATACATGATACTTTATATATATAGGATACATGACCGAGGTTATACTACTTCACTTTTAACTAGCGTTCGAACAACTTTTCGTCCATTACACAGTTCCAGACAACCACCTATAGCCCAATGAAACGGCCTATTTCACAGGGTTAAAACAAGGGGAAAATTTGCCTGGGCGGGTCCAACGTTCTATTTTGCGCTCATACTTATTCTCTGCATCCTAAGCTACACGATTACGTTCGCGATGAATAAAAAAACATCCCCAGCACGAGTCCTTCGCCAGCAAAGTAGAGTTGAATATCCTTCGGGTCGTAATTGTCGGAAGTATGTCCCTTTCGTAGTCGATTCCGACAGCCGCCGGAGCATTCCGCATTAAAACGAGATTAACAACGAGATACGGTGTCGGTCGAGATTAACGACGAGATACGGTGTCGGTCGAAGAAGTCCATGAAATTCCTTTCACATTGTAGGCGGTTGTTACTTGACTGTAGTCGTCCGCTGCGACGAACGATTTTTTGAAGTTGCGATGTGAAACTCTCGTACTGCAGGATACTGTAACCAGGTTCCATTAATCAGCCTGCAAGTTAAATTATACTTGTCACAAGGGCAAAGTAAATTCAGACAACATCCAAATACGGGAGGGAAGAGAGCCATTTAGACCAGACGTAACCCACATGAATTCGCTGATATTTTGGAATTCAAAAGAGTCCGCTGTACAAACTTTTTTATCCATGGCATTAACAATGAGTGAACCTATCCAGGTCTATGATGACTGTAAAAATATCCATAATTATAACAAATAAACAGATATCAATACAAATCCCAAAGAAAATTCAATATTACTGGTAGTGAATTACTAGACAAAGTGGAAAACGGAGCTATTTGTAAGATTGCCAGGCAACATAAGAGTCAAAGAGAATATTAATCATGATTCTATGTGCCCTAACAAAAGTTTCATATTCAATATTCTCGCGCGCATCCTCTGAGGTTATTTTTTTAAAAACTTTATTAATAGGTAGGAGATGCAACGAAAAAAAACCCACTATGTAACTAATTTCTAAATAAACTTTGGGTTTTTCAAGAAAATGTGACATTTTCCCATGAATGTTTTACTTGAATTGTAATAGGCTAATGTTGCAAGTAAATATTTCATATATACATATCTTGATACTTCTAAATGTCTATGAGGTTCAGAAAAAAAAAAAAATTAATTCATTTTGATGTTATAGAAATTCTATTTCCTTATTTTGTTTATTAATTTTAAAATGATTGCAAGTTGCATCGCTCATACCGATAGACACTTGTACCTAACGTCTGCCTTGCCCATGAGAAGTTCGGGCTAAGCATTCCTTTCTCCAGTCAATCTGCTTTGCAAGCAGAGACGACACACAGATGAAGCCTGTGTAAGCAGATTATTGAGGTTAAAAGGAACAAATGCTGATACGGCAATGATGACGTCGTCACTTGGCAGGAGATTGCTCTCAGCCAGCTAAGAGTTACGTTACTTGCTGTAATAAATACGACTTTAGGATAATTTTTTTTTTTTTTTTTTAATACTCGACCCACATGAGAAGAATGTCTGAAAAAAAAACAGTACCAAAATTGAACAATATATTAGTTTCATGTTGGAAAACTGCATGATTATGTTAAATTAAATATTCCTTATTGAAACTAATGAAAAAGGTTTCCATACAAATTCTATATATATTATTAGCCCTGTATAAGATTCATATAGGATTATTCCATAGATAACATTTTCACCTCTAGACTTCCTGACTTTAAAATCTCTTTTATTCTATTTTATTTATTTATTTATTTATTTATTTATTATTATTATTTTTTTTTTTCATTGACTACGAATATAAATCACCGGGACAGACAATATGTCAGTAGGTTTTGGATATGTATTTGAACTTTTAGCTTATTTGTCATTACTAAATATATACGTATATATATTTGGATATTTAATTAATCTATGGTTACGTTTTGCTTATTGATTTTATCGTGATTCCTTTTTTATTATAATTTGTAACCCTTCCGACTTCTTACAGAGTGTATTATATTGACTCCACTTGTATCCATTTATATATATATATTTATTTATTTATTTATATATAATTTTTTATATTTCGTGTTTTCTACAAGAACCTCCTCACCATGAGTTTAACACATCGTCGTAATAACCAACAAGATAATACCGACTTCGTAAATGACCTACAAACCCCCAGACACTCCATTGAAGATGGAAGTGCAATACCAACCGACTTAGCGTAAGATTATCGCTAGTCTAACATTACCTCATAGGGCGCCTTATCATACAAGGCACAAGCCCTAATATTGGTGGCAGCGGTGGGATTAAAAATTAGCAACAATAAAAGAAATGCGATATTTATATGTATAGGTTTTTGTGGATTACTATATTAACTTGTTTGCAGCGAGTCAACGTGTCTGTGGAAATCGTTATATTTCAGAGTGTTGGGAAGGATTAAAATTTCATTTCCCAGCAAAGTCTTTTTTTACACGCACTAAGACATTCGAGGTTGCATGCTTCTCGAGATTTTGCGTGCAAAGTGCGACTGCGGTTGTGGGAGAATTCTGTTGGGTCATTTGAACAATGTTACGATTTATGAGACAAATGTATAGTTCCTTTATATAAGTTATTATTTGATTAACTGTCTCATTTTTGTTCAAACGGATTTTAATATGTTTGAAGGTTTATAGGATTTTCCTTTAATAAACACGCCTTATTTTGCAGGATGTAAGATAATATTTTGTATACCCCTAGATGGATCTTACAATTACACTAGATACAGATCAATGTTTTTTATAACTATAGAGGTATCTGTAAGCGCTCGCTTATCCGGACTTCTCATTAGGGAAGTTCGAACAACAGACGGTGAGTCCGTAAATACATGATATTACGTGTACTAAAGAAATAAAACAAGATATTCTAATTTTTACAGCGCGTACAGTTGGGCTTAATCCACCACTACTTATAATAACTTACGTATTAAAAAAAAACGAAAACCTGCTCTGATTACTTTATACGGTCGTGTGTTTCATAGGAAAAATCCTTTTTAATTTTAAAAAGGTATTTGGGATGTATGATCCAACATCGCTTTTTCCCCACTCTGCTAGAGTCGCTTATTGTGTGGAATTTGCTATGCTTTGAACACTTCGGCAGTTTTTGACTGACCTTGACCGCTTGACTAGGTGACACAGTCACCGAGTTTGCTTGTTTGATTCTGAACGGGCTACTGTTTCTATTTCTTTTTGTAATAATTAGGATCCTTCTCTTTATTACCATCGGCAACGTATTGTGTGTTTTTAGCATTATGTTGCTGGTTACGTATAAAGCAATGAATGACGAACTATTAGGAACTGAGCGATTACTAATAAGACAAGTTATCACTACTGCATTCAATATTAACTGTTTGTACTTCATTCTTTGCTAAAATTTGAAATAGTGAGGGATCCTGGTCAGCGCATTTAGCCTGATGAAAGTTTTTTACAGACATGTTATTCCTTGCAATCCAGCCATATTTTTAAAGTTAAGTTGAGTCATTGAGGTTCGATATTTTATATAACACAAAAAACTCAAGGCTAAAACTGCGATCGGGACTTTGCAAAGGAGCATTTATTGTCATGACCCGAAATAGTGTTACCTCTAATTTATATAGATTTGTACGGATGTTCCACTTGTTTTTTGTGTCTTTTCTAATCACTACGGTGCTTAACGACCCTATCCATGCATCTGTATAAATACAGACGTCCACTGGGTAAACGCATATTCACTGTTTAATATGATTTGTTACGTAAGGGATTAATAATCACCCAAAATGATAAAATTAACATAGTATATGATTATGATATTTCAGTAGAACTTCTGGAAACAGACACTCAATGATAAAAAACTCGCAGTAGCGAAATCTCGATGATGTAGATAATTTCTGTAAAAAAGTAAGATTAAGAATGTCTCGTAACTTCAGCCACAGGAATAACGAAATCCGACCTGCAAAGGAAACACTCAAAGTTACTCCAAATGAATAAAAAATTGTACTTAGCTTCCTTTTGTGGGAAGTCACGGTGTTCCGATAACGACACACGGCCTTGGTCCTCCTTCTCTATTTAGCGGATGACCCGGTTTGGCTTCAGTTTCCCCCGTGCGCGTTGTTTCGATGATTCGAGCCCTTGAAAGATCCGATGCTGCAGACGCGTTCGGTTTGTTTCTTGAAGTGCCGGAAACGCTCACTAACGATGATACTAGGTTGCTTGAAGAATCTGCTGCTTCCGTCGTCGTTGACTTCTTATGATACATGATTTATTATTCTGGTTTTTTCTTCGTAGGACGTTGTAGAGTTCTTCTGGTACGCTGGCCACCAATATTAGGGCTTGTGCCTTGTATGATAAGGCGCCCTATGAGGTAATGTTAGACTAGCGATAATCTTACGCTAAGTCGGTTGGTATTGCACTTCCATCTTCAATGGAGTGTCTGGGGGTTTGTAGATCATTTACGAAGTCGGTATTATCTTGTTGGTTATTACGACGATGTGTTAAACTCATGGTGAGGAGGTTCTTGTAGAAAACACGAAATATAAAAATATATGTATTCTTCTGAAGTTTTACATGCTGAAGATCAGATATGATTGTACAAGTCTTCTAATAACGATAGCTTGATCGCTTCTGCCAATGATGATGGCTAATCCTATTCCTCTACATGATAAAGCTTAGGTAAAGAGGTACAGGTCTTCTAATGACGATAGCTAACTCTGTCCTACTCGTCTACCATCTCTGTTACAAGTTATGAAGGAACAGACAGTAGTTCGAACATATGAACATACATACAAATGACATAGTTTCATACGAACACACAATCAAAATGAGACACGCTACAGATCACGTAGGCCGTTTGAATTATAGGTCGGGGTAGTTGTCTCAAGCAGGGAGCTTGGACTAATGTTTATAAACAATTGAATGACTACAGGTGACGGCATGTTATCTTAGCCTACATACTTATTGTATACGTCATCTTTAGCGTCTCTAGTCTGATCACATTCCTGCAAGCAATCTGGTTGACCTCTTTAGTTTTAGACTTTTATATATATGGACTAACATTCCATATTTTATTATGTAAACACTTACATATATATATATATATATATATATAATATATATATATATATATATATATATATATATATATATATATATATATATATACAAAATCTCCGTGTCTTATCAAGTTAAAGTAACTACTGGGTAATAAAGAATGTATAAAGCTTAAATTAAACCAACGCAATTCAAGTATCAGAAGATGAAAGGAGGAAAATGATAGATATGAAAAAATAAACGGTGCTGGCGGTGGCAAATGGAATATCGAATTCCAAAGTTAGGTGGGAGGGGAGCGATATGTCTTTTGCATAGAACAATAGAAAAATTTCAAGATGAAAACAAAAAGGCTAATGTTGCAGGATGTTTTTATTAGGTTTTCTTAGAAAGATGACCATGAAAAGAGTTAAGGTTATTATAATAGTCAAAGAAAAATTGTGAATGACACATAATCCTGAATGTTATTTAAGATTGAATTGAAAACACAATTTTCCTATAAGCCTGGAAAATTGTGCTGAATATAAGCCCACTACTACGCACAAAGGTGAATTCTAATACAATATGAAAACGTATCATTCAAAATGAAACTGAAAATTTTACTGATACAATACATTTACCATAACAATGAAATGAACTTATGGAATTACCTTTTTATTAAATTGTATAGAAATTTTCGTATTGTACAAATAACTTAATTTGGGGGTCTGTTAAAATCATCACATCAGTCATGAAATTTCTCCAAAATAACTAGAGCTAAATCCTTTGTAATGTGTTGTTTAGTGATATGTATAGGGACAGCATTTCATAAAATATTTCATTTCTGTGAAAAGAGTTCCAATGTCAATTTCACCGATGTGATTGGTATGGTTTGGGGCTTTTTATACACCCAATTGAGCGAGAATAACTATGTGAAATAGTTTATTGAAATATGAGATCAAATCATTACATTAATAAGTAAAGGCATATCAGAATAAAATACGCAAATTGAGAGCTGCTGTTAGAAGAGAATACAATCCAGGTCGATGTAGTGAACATTCTGATGATTTGTTGAATGTGAAAGATAGATTCGAGGCAGAGCTGAATGATGCAACAGTGGAAGGGGTTGGGTAAGTTTAGAAGAGCTTTTTCCATTCATAGTTGAGGACATAATGATGCCAGTTAAGAGGCTGAGAAATGGGAAGACGCTTCAGAGTTGATGGGATTGCAAGTGAGATGTTGTGAAAGTGTGATTCAGTTGCTGGTGAATGTATGTGAGGTTTGTCTGGTCGATGGAAAGGTGCCAAACGAATGAATGAGAGAATAGTTGTTCTTTGTTCAAGGGTAATAGTGATAAAGGAGACTAAGACTTTCCTTTGTATAGCAGGAAGGTATATGGTAGGATTTAGGAGGCAAAACAGATAACTCAAGATTTGATGGGGGAAACAGTTTAGGTTTGTTTGGGAAGAGGGTGTTTGGATCAACTGTTTGTTATGAAACAGTTCTGTAAGAAGTTTGAAAGTAAAAGTATAAAGTTGTATGGGGAACATACGGCCCTAGAGAGAGCTTATTGAAGAATTGAGGGAGCTATGAGGAAGTAATGGTATAGAGGGTAATTTACTGATAGCATTAACAAGTTTGCATGATAGAGGTGAAGTGTGTGATTAGTTAGTAGGTGTAAGAGTGATTGGTTTGCTGTAAAAATGAGCCTAAGACAAGTGGTGTTACATTTTCTTGGCAGTTAATATCTTTATAGACGGAGTGATCTGAAAAGTCAGAAAAGGACAGAGGGTGTAGGTACGAAGTTGTGGATGAATTGAGTAGCAAATGCAGTTTGGGATGTCATGCTCAGAATCTAGTATGTAGGAATTGTTGAACCAACTCTGTCCTTTGGAAGTGAAGTGTGGATAATAAGTCACTAAAAAAAAGAAAGGAAGGTATAGCTCTAGAAATTAATTGTTAATTTAATATTTAAAGTAAAAGAAAAAGTCAAGAGTAAGAAATGTTGAATGACTCAGGAATGATTAAAAGGCTAGTTTAGGTGAGGGAATGGAACAAGTTTTTATTAGTATAAACAAGTGGAAAAATTATAGAATGATTGATTAGTGAAAAGAATTGTTGGGAAGAAGGAAGAAAGGAAGTTCTAAAAGGGGAAGGAGAGCTGGAATGACAGAGGTACAGGGGAGAAGTGGCCTTGACATCCAGTGAGCGAGAAAGTGCACACATGATTAATTAACAAAATGGTGAAGAGGTTTTTGTGCAGGTATATGAAATGCTGGTGCCGTGGAAGCATTTTGCACATAACTTCATAATATATATATATATATATATATATATTATATATATATATATATATATATATATATATATAATATATATATATATATATATATATATATATATATATATATATATATATATATATATATATATATATATATATATAATATATATATATATATATATATATTATATATAGTTGTATGAAAGGATATTGCGCCTTTTTATTCACTCCGTATTTCAGTTTTGTGTTATTTTCATCATTTATTGCAGGGCTACGATGCTCCGTAGTTGGGATTCGGAGGTGAATGAATATCAGATCACCAGAATGATGTAAAATAATATCTTGATGAGTGGTGAGGAAACGAAAGAATTAGTGAAACGACACATAGTAAATGGGAAATTTATAGGAAAAAACTCGAGCATGAAATGGCTGAGTAATAAAAAGGATTAATAGTGTGACTTGACCGTAGTTCAAAAAGATACGAAATGTAGTTGGGCGGAAGATTATGAAGAACACGAAGAGACTGCACTGGATATCGTAGTTATAGGAAGGGTCGTGAAAGCAGAATTAATATATTGGATCCGGAAAACTGCTCTTATACGCGAAAAGGGCTTTTCTGAAAGCGAGGTCGTTTGCTTTGCTATGCAGATTAGTAGGGAGTAACTCTTTTATGGCTCGGCTGTTGCAGAACGCCCATGAGGCTTTTCACTTTGGGCGTCGTTAAAATGGTTCCCTTCCGAAATTCAAAGTTTGGACAGCGCAGCCAATTACATCAATGGATAAAGCCTATACCTTCGGAGATTTATTTTTTTCCCTTTGGCAATTGCGACTGTTGCATCAAATCTTACTATATATCAACTTTTCTCAGTGCTTGAATTTTCGCCAGGTGCCTGTTCCATCTAAGGAAGTTTTGAGTTGGAATATTTAGTAAATACAAATTTTTCGTTTGTGTTTAGGTGTGCTTTAATATAGTGTATTAAGTATTTACGTATAGCAGGTTTTTTTTCTTTATGTTATAGATATTTTGCTTCAGTCAATCATTTTAACTGTATAAGAGAAAAACACGACTGTCAGAATAAACACTGAATAACCAACTACAGGAACATCGAAAATGATAGAAATAATTTAAGCTATAATGGAGACCCAAGTCCGACTGAGGGGCTCAGCTGGGAAGCTCGGCTACCAAAGCTGAACTGAGGAACCCTCCTAGAGTTTCCCACATAAGTGAAGGTGAAGGGGCAATTTAGTGGTTGGGAATATATTGAAATACTTTTGAATCTTCAGTTTGGAATTCGAAAAGTTAATGATCTAATTTCAAAGAATCAAGGAATCGTTGCGAGAGCCAACTGGCACCAGCTGTCGGCACAATAAAACCAGTGAATAAATAATTCATGGAATAAGTGAATGATAAAATATAACAAGCAAAATTTATGTTGAGCAAAAAATTTATGTTGAACAAAAGAATAAATAGATAACTGGTAGAAATACCAAGTATTTTTAAGATTCCATAACATTTCCTTGCTCTAGCGTATTTCAAGACAGGAATGCATATCAATAATTGAAGACTGGAATTTTTATACACCCGTTCATAAAAACCCTCGTGAAACCCGTTACTCTTAAGAATACATAATGTTCTGAATAAAAAGGTGATTCTTTACGGTAAGAGTCTTATTGAAATTCAAGTATATTCATGAATAGAAGCCTTACGTCCTTTGCTGTGTGTGTGTGTATGTGTGTGTGTGTATTTGTATGCACTACAGATTAATACAAGGCAGATATTTAGTACTATTTTTTATATAGCCCTTTTTGCTTTATAATAGCACTGACGTTGCGTGAATAAGCATGACAACGCTCTGTACTGAGCTTTTCTTGTCTGATTTCTTTGGTATTCGCTCACATTAAAATGACAGTGCATATTTCGTGAGTTTTGAAGATACATGCATACATACATAAATACATGCATACACACAAAAACACACGCACACGTAGGCACGCCCGCCCGCACACACGTATAATATATATATAATATAATATATATATATATATATATATATATATATATATATATATATATATATGTGTATATATATATATATATATATATATATATATATATATATATATATATGTATATATATATATATATATATATATATATATATATATATATATATATATATATATATATATATATATATACATATATATATAATATATATATATATATATATATATATATATATATATATATATATATATATATATATATATATATATATATATATATATGCGTGTGTGTGTGTGTGTCAATAATTTGATCACGAAGTATATAAAACGTGATGCTATGTATAAATACAGGTTTTTGCCAC
>NC_087208.1:91874253-91898519 GCF_015104395.2 Macrobrachium nipponense
CACTGATGTTTATTGCTATCTGTTGTATAGAAAAAGGACTTGATTGGCATTCGCGCCACCTCTTAAGTAAGGTATAAATTTGTAGAGTTGACGGGAATGAAATGTGATTTAAACATTTTATCGTTCAAAAATATTCCAATACATTATGATGGAGGCAGTGATGCAAACATTGCGTGATAAGGCGTTCTCGAGGTTGAGGGCCGGAATATGGCTAAAGGAAAGTTTCCCTTGCCTCAAATATACTGAAGTTTCTTATCGCACAGTCGTTTCATGTTGGTATAAGTAACATTTCTATTTTTCAGTTGCTGTAACGTCATGTTTACAAGACCCTAAAAAGCAAAGCTTATATACATTTCCTTTTGCATATGTTGGGGTCTTCATGAATTTGCAAACTTCCGTAGGTACCCGCTTTTATTATTATTATTTTTTTTTTTTTTTTTTTTTTTTTTTTGCTCTATCACAGTCCTCCAATTCGACTGGGGTGTATTTATAGTGTTGGGTTCCGGGTTGCAACCTGCCTCCTTAGGAGTCCATCACTTTTCTTACTGTTCGCGCCGTTTCTAGGATCACACTCTTTTACATGAGTCCTAGAGCTACTTCAGCTTCTAGTTTTTCTAGATTCCTTTTCAGGGATCTTGGGATCGTGCCTAGTGCTCCTATGATTATGGGTACGATTTCCACTGGCATATCCCATATCCTTCTTATTTCTATTTTCAGATCTTGATACTTATCCATTTTTTCCTTCTCTCTCTCTTCAACTCTGGTGTCCCATGGTATTGCGACATCAATGAGTGATACTTTCTTCTTGACTTTGTCAATCAACGTCACGTCTGGTCTATTTGCACGTATCACCCTATCCGTTCTGATACCATAGTCGCAGAGGATCTTTGCCTGATCGTTTTCTATCACTCCCTCATTTTGGTGCTCGTACCACTTATTACTGCAAGGTAGCTGATGTTTCTTGCACAGGCTCCAGTGGAGGGCTTTTGCCACTGAATCATGCCTCTTTTTGTACTGGTTCTGTGCAAGTGCCGGGCATTCGCTTGCTATGTGGTTTATGGTTTCATTTTTCATATTGCACTTCCTACATATGGGAGAGATGTTATTTCCGTCTATCGTTCTTTGAACATATCTGGTTCTTAGGGCCTGATCTTATGCCGCTGTTATCATTCCTTCAGTTTCCTTCTTTAGCTCTCCCCTCTGTAGCCATTGCCATGTGTCATCGCTGGCTAGTTCTTTAGTCTGTCTCATGTATTGTCCGTGCATTGGTTTGTTGTGCCAGTCCTCTGTTCTGTCTGTCATTCTCCTGTCTGTATATTTCTGGGTCTTCGTCTACTTTTATTAGTCCTTCTTCCCATGCACTCTTTAGCCACTCGTCTTCACTGGTTTTCAGATATTGCCCCTGTGCTCTGTTCTCGATGTTGACCCAGTCCTCTATACTTAGTAGTCCTCTCCCTCCTTCCTTTCGTGTTATGTATAGTTTGTCCGTATTTGCTCTTGGGTGTAGTGCTTTGTGTATTGTTATATGTTTCCTGGTTTTCTGATCTATGCTGCGAAGTTCTACCTTCGTCTATTCCACTATTCCTGCACTGTATCTGATTACTGGCACTGCCCATGTGTTTATGGATTTTATCATATTTCCGGCGTTGAGTTTTAACTTGAGTATCGCCTTGAGTCTCTGCATATATTCTTTCCTGATCGTGTCCTTCATCTCTTGGTGTTTTATATCCCCTCCTTCCATTGTTCCCAGGTATTTGTATCCTGTCTCATCTATGTGTTTGATGTTGCTCCCATCTGGCAGCTTTAACAATCATTTGTGTATATGCCTAATAATGTCTGCGTTTTCGTGTTTTAAGGAAAAAAAAGTATGTTAACCATTCCTCCGATCCAGGAAGCATGTGCTGCTTGATGTAATATAACGAGAAAGTGCCCAGGAATTTCAGAGGGAAATGTGTACTGATTTCACCATAGAATAAAAAAAAATATATGTTTTTTGATAAATCCTATTTATTTTCGTCATTTGTCGAAGAATCGCTCCAGTTCATCAATAAAAGTTAATACTAGCGTTCGTTGATCTCCATCAGGGGTGCCATTTGAGAAGTCAATCATGTTTGCATTTTATTTTCCGAGTTAACTCTTTTACTTAAGTACAGAGAATTACATTGTGTTACGATATTCTTATAGGTATTCCCAAATGGTTTATATTAACAAACATATTCCCTTAAATTACATAAATTCTGGCCTAACGAAAGTGACTCCCTTTCACGCACTGTACAAATAATTAATGTGCCGACAGCTTTTACCACATTCGTGGAAGACTTCTTTAAAAAGACCGGTGTTAAATTGTACTTTTTCAGTGAGACCTAAACTGATTTAGTAACTTGGGTTACTTTCAGTTCTTTCGTGATTGATGTTTTATTACTGATATAAAATTTTAGGGACCCTGTCGTATACATTTTATCTCTAGTGGCAGTGACTGTTCGTGCGTAATAATTCGAGTACTGTGTTCAAATGATAAAAACAGGTTTTTATTCAATAATTTATTTTCGCTGTAAATAAGAGACCAGTAAAATGAAAAGTTTTCAAATTACTTATTTATTTATTTTGCTTTTATTTATCAATTTATTATTATTATGCTTTTTACAAGGAAGAAATGACGATGACAGGAACTGTTTTGACGGAGTCAAAGCGCAGTGGAGGGCGATATAAAATTACCCATTTGTTATTGTATGGAAATTAATATTCTAGACATATATACTTGAACTAGAATTGATTCAGAAAAGTATTCGATATTATTAGAGAGCACTGAATTTTATGATAAATTTGTAAAGAAAGCTTTCAACAGATTGGGAAATAAAATTAAACAAAGAGAACGTAATTTATTCAACAGGAGGTGAAGACAGAATATCTCCTATTACATTTTTTTAACCTATTAATGTTTTAGAAATGGATTTGAATCAGAAATTTCTTTTTCCAAACCCCAATCGACTTCTATTCAGTTCATGCAAATGTGCCGGATATATTTTCCACATTCCAGACAAAACCAAAAGGAGTTTTCAAGGAATTCAGCATTTTGGTGATTTAGTACGGCAATTTGGTTTTCGTTAGTTTCAGTTCTGGACTATCTGACAATGGGAAATAGCTCCCCATATTTTCGTTCAGACTAGACAACGTAAGATTTTCAGGAAAAGATGGAAGTTGAAAGTTCTGTGCTTCAAAATAAAAATATACATTTTCAAAAGACTACAAACACGCTCTTGCACAAACACACAATATATAATATATATATATATATATATATATATATATATATATATATATATATATATATATATATATATATATATATATATATATATAATGTTTGTGTTTGTATACATATATATAAACGTGTGTATGGATATGTAGTTATCTATATATATGTATATATATATATATATATATATATATATATATATATATATAGATATCTATTATATATATATATATATATATATATATATAATCGGCCTTCTCTTTTTACCGATATTAAGGTAGAATGTACCAGGGCGTTTGATTGTTCACTGAAAAGACAGTAATTCCTCAAAGATTCATAACAGATACACGTCGTAGTGTTTGTTCTTTATCATCATCTTTGAAATGTTAATGTCCCACCGTTTGATGCGCTGCTTCCCAGGGGAGTGGGCTGCACTCGAGACTGACAGGCTCAGTCCAAAGTTGGACTTGGGTAAACTGTGAAAGAGATCTGGGCTACATTTTCACACCGCGTGTACCGCCTCTGTTCAGTTCCCTCTGACTCTGTCACTAACTGAGCCTCATTTCCCTCTTTCCTCCCTTTTATAGTATTTTGATAATGACGTTTGATAGTAATTTGATAATGACCTCATAGTTTACGAGGTGTGTCGGCGGTTCTGTGGCTATAGGGCGACAGCCAACTGGTCGATAGGAAAACTAAGCGACAGCTTAGGGCAAGGCTTTGACTATGAACATATTATATTATAGTAATAACAATGAAATTAGACGTGATCTAGACGTTGGCATTGATAAAAATTTATTAAGATATTTTATTATAGTAATAACAATGAAATTAGACGTGATCTAGACGTTGGCATTGATAAAAATTAAGTGCTTATTATGAAACAACTGGTCGAGAGTTCACTATGTAAATAGTAAATTACACGATAGTACATAATATTAATAATATTATTGCACACAATAATCATGAACACTGATTAAGATAAAGACTTCCTTTATGATATAAGTTAAAAAGACTCTATTATCCATATTATATATTAATGAACATTGTACCCCACACTATTATTATTATTGAACTAAAGAACCTCCGTAACGAGGCTATAATATTGACAATCAAAAGCCACAGTAGTGTTAAGATATATTATTGTACAATGGTAAAAATACAAGGAGAGACTTTCGGATACTGATTCGTACCCCTCTTCAGTCCTACTGATGGACAAACAATGGAGGGAGAGTTACAACAGAAAAAAAAAAAAAAAAAAAAAAAAAAACTGGTTCAAGGCGGATGGATTTAAGTGTTGGTCAGGTAATCCCCGTTAGGTTGTTTCTGTTGGCGAGACGGCTGGAACGGCGAAGTGGTCGTTCAGGTGATTCCAGCTCAGCAGACACCCCATCGGTGCCATGACTTGAAGCTGTTGTAACCTCAGTCATCTGGGATAAAAGAGAGGTGGGAGCAACATCAGGGGTCTCTAAATCACCAGACATATGAGTCCTAAAATCGTTGACAAAGTGGCCAATTATTAAAGAATTGGTAAAACTATCTTCATCAGTGAAGGTTTTGTTCCCTTCAAAAGCACACCCCTTTCTAATAGCAGCTCCTTTTTTTTCCACTTTTGTAGTGCTCCCTCCATTGTTTGTCCATCAGTAGGACTGAAGAGGGATACAAGCAGTATCCCAAAGTTTCCCATTGTATTTTTACCATTGTACAATAATACATTTTAACACTACTGTGGCTTTTGATTGTTATTATTAATATTATTATTATGTGAAAAGTCTTGCCCAGCCCGTCGACCAGTTAACTGTCGCCAAGTTGCCCCTGAACCGTGTCGGGCTGTCTCTGTTCACCATCTCTAACATGCTTTCACTATTTTCTCTTCACCATTTCTTCATTTCGTCATCAAGTTCGCGGCAGACGGCTTGCAAATCGTTTTCATAACCTTTCACCTTCGCCTATGTGTGCGTCGGTAGATATGGTGTAAACTTCCTAAAATGCACTATAAGGGAAAGAAGAAGAAGGCATCGTCACAGGATCCTGTGTTTACATTCGCTCTGTACTTTAGCCTTTATTTTTTGGTGATGTAATGTACTCAAGCACTGATAATAATGCATGGAGCATCGTGAAGTGATGTGAGAACACAGACTTAATTGGAAACGTTTATAAGTACAGGAATAGTGCCAAATAGAGACTAAAATAGACGGGGTACTTGGAAACGTTTGTTTATACCCCAAGGCGTTTGCCTTGGGCAAGGTCCGTTTTTTATGATAAAGTTTACCCGTTCTCTTTGTTGTTTTATGAGATACAGTACTAAAACAACATGGATTCGTTTCCAAGCTTTTTAAGGAGAAAGGACTCCATTGGTTTACGATTCCTGGGAGGTTATATGTCCATCGAAAATGTATGTATTGTGTTATTCAGAGAATTGAAACTTGATATTGCTGACATCTTGGGTGTACAGAATGTGAGCAGGAATAAAGTAGTAGTTAAGTTCAGCTCAGAGAACAAATTCTTGGAAATAGTAAGACAATTTGAGGATAAGCAGATCAAGATAATGTGAGGTAGATAGTGTGAAAGTTGTGAATATAATTACCTCGTATACATATGTATTCGATAGGAATGCACCCTTTGAATTGTCTGATGAATTGATAATAAACATTATGAGCAAGTATGGAAAAGTGGATTCAATAAGAAGCAACAGATTCAGTATGGGACCCCTGAAAGGCCTGCTGAATGGGATACGGACAATAAAGATGAAGATTAGAGACAATATCCCTTCATCGATAAGTGTATCTGGTTTTAACTTAAGTATATTATATAATGGGCAGAAAAGAACCTGTTACAGATGCGGACAAGAAGGCCATCTAGTGAAAGATTGTAACATCGATATTATGGAAGGTACTAGTATGTGGAATGAAAAGACTTTCCTGACATAAGCAGGCAAAGAAATGATAATAAATCAGAGAAGGATAATGGTGATAACAGAGAACAAACAAGAGAAGGAAATAACATTGAAGGACAAGAGGTAAATGATAGCCAAAGAGGAATTGATATTAGTGAAGATGAAACCGATGTATACACAAATATTGCAGCTGACAAAGGTCCAAGAGGAAATACGCAGGAAACCAAGAAAGAAAAAAAATAATAGAAGAAGGATTAGAGGAGGGGAATGAAGATTATCGAATGAGTGAAGACAGTGGCGACGAGATATATGCTCCTTTGCAGTTATCTCCTGATGAAATTGTGCAAGTAGAAACAGAAGGAGAAGATGTGCACAAGGAAGAAATTATAAACGGAAGAAAGGTGGAATACGAAGACAACATGCAAATCGTAACCGAAGAAATATTCAACAGTGAAGAAGACGAGCAAATGTCAACGGAAAAACTTCATAAAGAAGGAAAGGGTGAAGGTGAAAATGGTATGGATGTTGAGTCTAAGAAGAATATTCCTGAGGAAACCTTAATAGGGAGTGGAAAGAGAGGCAACAATACAACTAAAGAAAAGGGTAATAAGAGTAGGAATGGAGATAAAAGTCAAATACCAGTACGACAAAAATGGCAAGCAACTGTTAACGACAGTTCAGGTGTAAAAATTACCATTAAAAAGGACAATGGACAGAAAAACTTAAAAGTAGTGAATAATAGCGAAGGAGAATGTTCCGTTTTTTCTGAGTTGTCAAACCCCTTAAATGAAAGCCAGGATATGTTTGTTGATAATGTATTAGATCATGGTCTATTTAGTGAGCCGAACTCTGGTAAACACAAACATGAGGATGATGATAATAGTAATGGTAAAAATAAATGTTCTAAACTGGCTAAAATAGGTAAATAATTGGTATGTATTTAATTTAATATTTCCTTAAAAATGGCTTTAGTCACTGCTTCATTAAATATTTGTGGTTTAAATGAGCTTAATAAGCAGTTGAAAGTAAAGATGTTAGTTGATCAATATAAAATTGATGTATTATTTCTTCAAGAACATAATATTAGAGATGTGAATAGGATAAACTATTTAGAGGACTACTTTGAGGTTGTAATGAATATGCCCACTAGCTTTAAAGGTGGCACGTGTTTTCTGTTTAATAAAAAGTCAAATATTTCAGTAATTAACAGTGAAAAGGATGACACTGGAAACATATTCACAAGGATACGGTATAATGATATAAACCTCTCCTTATTGAATGTGTAGACGCACCATCAGGCTCAAGTAAAAAGAAAAAGAAGAGAGGGAGGGGAACTTTGTTCTCCGTGGATATTTTGTATTATTTAAGGAACAACATATCAAATTTGATTTTTGCTGGTGACTTCAATTGCGTACTTTCGGGTAGAGATGTTAGTACAGGTAATGAGAGGTATGTATCAAAAGGTCTTAAATCTTTAGTACAGCATTTGGGATTGAAAGACGCTTGGTTTTCAATGAACAATATTCCCGAATATACGTACATTCTAGGTAATTATGCTTCAAGAATTGACCGAGTGTATGTGACTGATTTGTATAGTAATATTAAGAATTGTAAAAATATTCCATTATCTTTAACAGACCATAATATGATATTAACTGAATTTCTGCTTAATAATCGTTGTAAAATAGGTAGAGGAATATGGAAGGTTAAATGTTTCATTATGGAGAGGGGACGCACTTCCATGGAGGAAATTTGAAAGATTATGGCACTTTTAAAAAAGGAAAGAATTAAATACTCCAACATTATGGAATGGTGGGATACATTTGTGAAACCAAAATTAAAAGAGTTTTTCATAAGACTGTCTAAACAAGCTATACAAGAGAAATATGGCACTCTAAAATTTTTGCAAAATTATCTTGAATACTTATCAAGTAAAGCCTCTTGTAGGTTAAATAAATTTGAAGAGATGAAGGCTATAAAAGATAGAATGAAAATCAATAAAAGATGAAATATGTGAGGTATAAAGGTTAGGTTAAGGACAGAAGAGAGAATAAAAGGAGAAAGATTATCTGCAAATTTATTAGGTAAAGAGAAACTCAGAGGGAAGCGAAATAGTATTAGGCAACTGAGGTTAGAAAGCGGTGTGACGCTCGACAACACAGAGGCGATAGTCTGTCATGAAAGGATCACTATGAAAAACTGTTCACAAAGATAGATACTGATGAACAGCTACAAGATAGTTTCCTTAATTGTATAGGGAGCACAATAACTGATGAGGACAATGAAATGTTATGTAGAAAAGTATCTGTCGATGAGGTATTAAATACGTTAAAGATGATGAATAAAGGCGGAACTCCCGGTGAAGATGGTCCTTCCTCTGGAATTCTATTTAAAGACATGGAATGTAATTAGTCAGAGTTCTCTGAATGATTAAGTTTGCGATAGATTTAGACCTTGAATTAGGTAAAAGCCAAAAAAAGGGTATCTTGAAATTAGTACCTAAAAGTGGTGATTTATTGTGTTTAAAAAACTGGAGACCAATTTCTTTACTGAATACGGATTACAAATGCATTGCCAAAATTTTGGCTAATAGATTAAAAAGTGTCCTTCATAAAGTTATATCACGAGAAAAACAATGTTTGTTCGTTAAGGGAAGATCAATAGTGAAATGTAATACTCTAATTAGGGATGTAACTTATTATGCAATGAAATAATTTGGATTGTGCTCTAATTAACCCTGGATTGGAGTAAGGCGTTTGATAAAGTTAATTTGAGTTTCATGTTTTAAAACACTCTCACGGATGGGTTTTAGTGAGTTGTTTATCATGAAAATGAGAATGTTATATACTGGATGCTTAAGTGCAGTTTGTGTAAATGGGATTGTTAGCGGCTTTTTTCCTGTTGAGAGATCCATAAGGCAAGGATGTCCTATGTCAATGATAGCATATATATTGTTTCAAGAATCTTTATACAGAACAATTAAACAAAGCAATGAAATTAATGCCAGTGACCTCCCTAATGGGTTCCAGTGTTCTGTTGTAGGTTTTGCTGATGACAGCTCAGTTTTTGTGAGTAAAGAAAGAAGTATTAAAGTAGTTTTTAGTATTATAAAGCAATTTGAGCTAGCTACTGGTGCAGAACTAAATAGAGATAAGACTTGTGTCATGGGTTTAGAGGTAATTGGAAAGAACAACATGTATGGCCACTTGATTGGATACAACAGAAAAATAAGTGTATGGTATTAGGCATATTGATAACCAATGATTATAAGGAAATGGTAGATGAGAACTGGGATGCTTTAATCAATAAAGTTAAGGTAAAAATAAATATGCTTTCGACTCGATACTTGTCTTTATATCAAAAGTCTATTATTGTAAATGCCCTTATTTTAAGTAAAGTCTGGTACATGTGTCATGTATTTCCATTAAGGAAAGAGAAAGCAAAAATTATAGAACAATCTGTTTTCCGGTATTTATGGTGTGGAACTTACCAACCAATTAAAAGGGATTCCTTGTATCTGCCAAAAACAGAAGGTGGTATTGGGGTTATTAATGTGTTTTATAAAGCAGCAGCTATTTTAACAAGTACATTCTTGAATATTATGTAATCTGATAGTTATGGACGAGAATTAGCCTTATATTACACATGTAGTTAGAATAAATTTGTTGTGGGTTGTAGAAGATTGCCTTAATATGTCTTATGTTGCTACTCCTTTTATAATATCAAGTTATTGGTAAGTAAGGAAATTATTGAGAATGCCTAATTTTCCATACGTCAAAAGTAAGAATATTTATCAGTATTTGATGCCAACCCATAACCCAATTGTAATTGAGAGATACCCGTTGCATAATTGGGGTAATATATGGAGTAACCTTGTATGCAAATTCGTTGACCCCTATCAAAGAAGTATTATGTATAGATTTTTGTATGAATCTTTGGCTACTAAGGAAAGACTAAAGATATTGAATATTGCTGATAATAATTTTTGCAATAAATGTATGGAAAATGAAAACCATCTGCATATTGTCTATTTTTGTAAATATGTTAAAAATATTTGGAAGTGGTTCCAGAATTTCATTGAAGAAGTATGTGATATAAAAGTTCAGTATCCAATAAAAGTATTGATGTTGGATTTCGATTATAAAGAAAAGAAGAACAACACATTAAGTATACTTATTATTGAGTATGTAAATTGTTTGTGGTACAGCAGAGAAGAGGTGTTACAAAGTCAAATAATTTCAATATTAAAATGTAAAATAAAGTACACAAAATGGGTATTATCAAATGCATATGAACTTGGTAAACATTTCACAAGTAAGTATGTGAATAATATTTGAATTCATATAATTGATGTACTTAATATGTAATATTATTGATATAATTATGAACATTTTGTAAATAATTAATTGATAATTGTAATAAGATTTTAATAAAAAAAAAAAATTCCAAGTCAGACAATGACGTCAATAAATACACATACACACACATATAGTATATATATTATATAGTATGTGAAGATGCATCATAGGAAAATAAAACACTGACATTTCATCTATACATCACGAAAAGAACGACAAAAAACAAAATGCCGTTTTGAATAACTCAACAAAGTAACGCTAATTTAAAAAGCTTCAGCAGCAGCCAGTGGAGAATGAACATTATCAAATATTTAGTCTTCCCAGTTTGCCAGTTGAAGGGAAGTGTCACTGCCATCTGTGTTCCCCGTAGGAGGGTCGCGCCGTCAGTGCATCCCATGCGGTGCACTGTAATCATTACTTAAGGTTCTTTGCAACGTCCCTTCGGCCCCTTCCCGTTACCCCTTTCATTCCTTTTCCTGCACATCCGTTCAAAGCCTCTTTCTTCATCTAACTTTCCACGCTCTCCTAGCAATCGATTTATGTTGCAAATGCGAGGTTGTCCTCCTGTTACTCCTTTCAAATGAATGACCACAAACTTCAATGACTGGACCAGCTGTCACGGAAAATATAAATACAATAGACCTGTGGCTCGTATCCTCATAGCAACAATTCATTATGAATGTCACTTCAAGAGAAACTCACACATAATTTAGTTTCCCGGCATTAAAGTCAGTAATGTGTATCCATCTTACAAATATACACATTACATTAATTCCAAGAGAAAATTTTGCGTTATAAATGTGATCAAATAGTAGACATCTAAGGTGATGAAGAATATTCACTTACAGACAGTAATGTTAATACGTAGAAAATTAACAGAGGAATAAACGAATGATTCATAAACACTGCACAGGATTCGAACATGAACAGAAAATCGACTGAGATTTCCAGCACCTCACAAACTGTTACTAAAAAAAATATATATATATATTTCACTGCAATGCAACAGAAGCATCAAGAAGTAATTATGTTTTGAAATAAAGAGGGATTCAATTTCCAAGCAATGGGCACTGAAAAGTATTTTTTCAAAGTATGTGAATACGAAATTAGAAAATCTTCCATTCTAAGGGACTGAGAGAGAGAATAATCAATAAAATAGAATCACTCAATTCCAAATAACTCGAAGGTGTAATATAAAATTCAAAGGAAAATAAAAAGCAAGAAAGAAAGTTGTCCTAAAACTAAACTAAAACAAGGCAGATCCTGCGGAAGTAAGTGACATTTACTTCAGCGGTCTTTAAGTAGTTAAATAAGTCTTGACTTCTCCAGTCACTAACTTTACCATGTAGACTGTCAACTGTCGTCACAGTCACTAACGAAGACATTGCCTGTTACCTTAGTCCTTTTGCCAATGGCGTTGCTGTTTCCACTAATGAGGATCTTGCTCTTCTTCACGCACCCTGAGGAAGATTAAATATCTAATTCATTAGGCTACTCTGGCAATAGCAGTTATAATTTATGGATATGTATACATATACATATACATACATGCATACATAACATACATACATACATACATACATACATATATAATATATATATATATATATATATATATATATATTATATATATATATATATATGTATATGTATGTATGTATGTATGTATGTATATGTATACATATTCATAAATTATAATGCTATTGCCAGAGTAACAGTATGAAGTAGATATTTAATCTTCCTCAGGGTGCGTGAAGAAGAGCAAGATCCTCATTAGTGGAAACATATATATATATATATATATATATATATTATATATATATATATATATATATATATAATATATATATATATATATATACATATACTATATATATATATATATATATATATATATATATATATATATATATATATATATATATATATATAAATATGTAGATATACATAAATATGTAAGTACAGGGAAAATAACGTGAGCAAATCCTTAAGAAAACTATAACTTATTTTCCAGGAGAGTAAATTCACACAGAAAAGTGGGAAAAATGGATCCCAGACGAAAGATGTAAATGAAGGATTACAGCGTAGAGTTCATGAAATCCTGGGTTGACAAGTGTTTTAGAATATTTACTTCATGCAGAAGGTGAAAGAAGCAGAGCTGCAGAATGTAACACTCAAAAAGGGTTAACATAAGACTGACAGGCTGTGAAAGTGACTGCAGACGACATGAGGAGGACAGTCACGAGGCTGAACAATGGATAGACATCAAGAGTTGATGGGAGCTGTATGGCGATGATAGGCCGGGAGGGGATGACTTGCGTTTATAAGCTATTCGAGGGTGAAGGAAGGTTCCGAATGAGTGGATGAGAGGAGTAATAGTTGTACCGTTTAAAGACAGAGGTGAAAGAGGAGTCTGTAAGAATTATAGAAGTAAAAATCACTCGGAAACATTTTGATCATGAAATTAAGCTAAGCGATAGAAGAATATAATGGAAGAACAGTATAGGTTTTCACATAACTACATAGCATTTATTTACCAAAAATGCTTGTACTAAAATTGATGGAGAAGCTATTTGAGGGATATGCTGAGGTTGTATGGCATAAAAAGCGAGTTATTGAGAGTGACAAAAATTTTTCAAGAAACTGAAGAGTCTGATAGAATATATGAATATGTAAATGGGAAAGAGACTCATTTGGTGTAAAGGTGCGTCTGAGACTTAGCTGGGGTGTCATACCAAGGCTGTTCAGTGTTTCCATAACAAAAAAAGGACCAGATGGAATTGCCAAGATTTGGGCAAAGGAAAATGAATCATGAATGGTTTGTTGACTGATTGATGTTTGCCGAGCATACAGTACTGAACGAGGACAGTGCAAAGAAACTGCAAACATTAGCGAAAGGCTGTTATAGAGTCAAGAAAGTTGAGAGTAAATGTGAGCAAAAGTAAGATTAATTGCTTAAACGGATACCAGGAAATGAATTAATGAATTTCAATATGGAAAGTGAAAGAATAAGAGAGGTGATGTATATGGCAGTCGGTGAAACGTGTGATGGCGGTAGGAGAGAAAGGGTTATTACGGGCTGGGTGAAGCAATGAAAGGAAAATTGTGAGGAGACATAGAAAGCCTGTGAAAGCTCAGGTGGGAATGTGTGAAGTGATTGCCGAGCCAACTTAACGAAAGTGTCGATGTCGACTGTGTATAAGGTAAAAGCTAAAAACCTTCTTGACTTTGTATGGGTGAGAAATATTGAGGTTTTTATGGGTGAGAAATATTGAGGTTTTTATATGGGTGAGAAATATTGAGGTTTGTATGGGTGAGAAATATTTGAGGTTTTTTATATGGGTGAGAAATATTAGGTTGTATGGGTGAAAAATATTGAGTTTTTATATGGGTGAGATTGAGGTTTGTATGGGTGAGAAATATTGAGGTTTTTATATGGGTGAGAAATATTGAGGTTTGTATGGGTTAAAAATATTGAGGTTTTTATATGGGTGAGAAATATTGAGGTTTGTATGGGTGAGAAATATTGAGGTTTTTATATGGGTGAGAAATATTGAGGTTTGTATGGGTGAGAAATATTGAGGTTTTTATATGGGTGAGAAATATTGAGGTTTTTATATGGGTGAGAAATATTGAGGTTTTTATATGGGTGAGAAATATTGAGGTTTGTATGGGTGAGAAATAGGGTGAGGTTTTTTTATATGGGTGAGAAATATTGAGGTTTTTATATGGGTGAGAAATATTGAGGTTTGTATGGGTGAGAAATATTGAGGTTTGTATGGGTGAGAAATATTGAGGTTTGTATGGGTGAAAAATATTGAGGTTTTTATATGGGTGAGAAATATTGAGGTTTGTATGGGTGAGAAATATTGAGGTTTGTATGGGTGAGAAATATTGAGACAGGTAGAATTGGTCACAAGACCAGCATCGGTGAAATGATGAATCAGGCTATTTTGAGATAACTGATTATCTGGAAAGCATGGACAATGATTGACTGGCGAAAAGAGTGTATAATTAGGAAGCGTATGAAGGAGGGAAGAGAGGAAGATCAAAAGGTGGTATTTGATAGAGTGGAACAACTGGAATGGAGAATAGTGCAGTGTGTGTAAGGGATCCGACGCGTTGTTGTGTAGGTGTATTAGGAAGCAGATGTGGGAGAAGTATTCTACACAAAGTGTTCGTCCACAATTCAGAAGTCAAAATGTGAAAGTGAAAGTGAATATTTACCTGTCTTTTTTCATTAGCCACAGTCTGGTATGAGGAACCAACTTAACCTTATACATGGAGATTTTTTTTTTTTTTCTTATAAACCTGTGTGACTTTTTTATCCGGGAAAATATTACGCCACTAGCACATAACACCAACTTTCCTTTACCTTGAGAATAAGTTACACCTAAGGAGAATTATAACTGGTAAACGCAAAACTCAGTGGATAAATTGACTACCTATCATTTATCACTCTCCACGAACCACAAGCCCCAAGTTAGAATCATGGCCAGGTCAAATACACTAATCACTTATAATTCTGCGTGGTTATAAGTTATCCCAAAGATAATTGAATAATATAATGATTATTACCATTGAGATAAATTAACACTCTATTACAATAATAAATACCAGTCGTTATGAGGTTTACTGAGAATTGTTACTTAATCAGTTAGAGATGCTAACACTTCATAATAATGTATACCAACCTTAGTGTAACAAGTTGACTTTAACCATTAATATATATCAGTATAATAAAAAAGGTTACTGAAGCTTGTTAAATAATTTATAAAAAAATAATTATACAACGCAAAGTAATTTAATTCCCCAAGGATTACTTCTAGTTTGAAGTTGACTAATGTTGGAGGCTATTCACGACTTTCTCTTTACTGGGAAGGTATTCAATTGTCCCATCGTTCTTTACGGCACAATAGTCAACCAATCATCATATCTACGTCATAAAAAAGGTCCGTGGAACGAAAGTTATTCCTAAGGAAAGTGTGTCTGAGAGGGACTATTGAATCCTGTGCAGCCTCATCAGGCAATCCTTCACATACCGTCAACCATATTTGATAAAGAATAAAAAAAGAAGAAGAAGAAGAAGAAGAATATATATATATATATATATATATATATATATATATATATATATATATATATATATATATATATACATATATATACATATATACACACACACACACACATATATATATATATATATATATATAATATATATATATATATATATATATATATATATATATATAAATTCCTCTTTTATACCAACGTCTATAGAATAGTTCATATACCTTGTTTTATATCTTTCCAAGGTTCGTTACCCTGCGAGTCCAGTGGGAACGGAATATATTTTATTACACCTTCAACAGATGACCAACTTTTATGTCCATAGGTTCCTTTCTGTCGCGTCGATCCAGAGGGATTCTTGACTAGGTCGTTAAAACGTTAGGAGGATCTTTTTCGTGCCATATATTTTCAGCTTCCTGATAGCTTTGTTTATCTTGATGGCACCGTTCATTTTTCCGCAAGAGTGACATTAAATTTATAGTCTGTAAAAATGGGAAGTAGGAAGTGAGAACGATACAGATCATAACGATAAAGACCGAAAGACATTCCGGACGAAGCTCAAGTATTTCCGCAATATATTATGGAATACATTGGGGTAACGTTTCTTGTAAAAAAAAATAAAGATTTTGGCATACGTCATAAATAAGATTTGCTATACTTATCGTCCTTTAGACGCAGAAGACCCCAATTTTGATATTTGTTTTCATTAATGCCAGACCAATGTAAAAACGAAGCTGCATTTAATAACAAATGAGAAAACATTCTTGCCAAAATCATCCACTGATGTTTATAATCATGATCGTCAAGAGGCCGAAGACCTAATGTCACATTTTCTTCTTCCTCCCTTTTGGTCTAACATCTTGACATAAATCCTTAAATGCGATATCGAGCTCAAAGAAGGAATTCTAACCAGTTTTAAAGAGCGTATGGAAGGTTTGAAGATGACTGGCAATAAAGATTTGATGTTTTTGTATTCTTATAATTTCTTTGAATGGATGTGAGAAAATGTGGAGACGTCCGGTAAATAAAAAAAAATACTTTATTCATTATATTTCAATTATTACACTAGTAATAATATATGACAGTAATGTTCTGCAAAAGGTCCTCCTCCAGCTATTTAAGCCTAAACATTTTCTAAGCCTCAAACCTTTTGTTTAATGTTGGCTGTCTCGACTGATTATGAAGGGAAACGGGATTGGTCCCATGCTGTTGATAAAGGGAGACTTACAGCTGGTGGAATATTTTCCTTCGGGATTTATAGAAAAAAGAGAGAGAGAGAGAGAGAGAGAGAGAGAGAGAGAGAGAGAGAGAGAGAGAGAGAGAGAGAGAGAGAGAGAGGATGGAATTGCAAACGTCCGCGATACTGAATTAAACTTGGCTTTACTGCTACACATCTTACATTTTTGCAAACTTAAAAGTTTTCTTTTCTGTCATATGAGTGATCTTCCACGGAAGGAGGAGAGAGAGAAGAGAGAGAGAAGAGAGAGAGAGAGAGGAGATAGAGAGAGAAGGAGGAGAGAGAGAGAGGGAAGAGAGAGAGAGAGATGAGAGAGAGATTTAAAATATTTCTCCTCGAACTGATAATACGATACCGATTCTTATTGACCAAAGAAGAGTCGAGAGTCTTCTAATCGCAACGAAGTAAGAAACCAAGAGAGAGAGAGAGAGAGATTGTTATAATGTCCCTCTAATCTTAGACCCTTACCTATTACGTAGATATACCTTTCACTACTGCGTCTATATCAAGATTATTAGGATTACAGTGTGAATGGAAACACGATCTATTCATAAGCTATTGCTTTTCGAGATGGATGAGGAACCACCCACTTCCTATTCATATATTCATTTTGCATAATCGTAGACTGATATTAATTGCATTATATTGGAGTGAGGCAATGTAGCTCGACCGGTCTGAGTGATGGAAACACGTCTACTGTTAGCAATCGTCCGAAGAAATTGATAGATGAACATTTTTATTTCACTGAGAATATTGGACAGATCCTTTGAGTGGATTTTCGAAGGCAAAAATCGAAAGTAGCTCTCAAGCTCCATAAAAATTTCTTATGTGTGTAATTCTTTGCTTTGCAGATTTCATTCTTACAAAGGAAAATGAAAACTAAGAATTTTCTTTCGAAATTACAAATTTAACAGTTATATCGCGTTCCTTTTATTGTGAGATTTAATTTAGACTAAAAACTATGCCAGTACGGTTCTTATCGTTAAATACATGTGTGGAATTCCTGATTAAAACTCTAAGTTGTAGTTATTTTAAACAACATAAATTACAATAAATATTTTATATTCATTTGGGGAGATACATTACACACACACACAATATATATATATATATATATATATATATATATATATATATATATATATATATATATATATATCTATATATATATATATATATATATATAGTACAAACGTCACTTCGTAAGTTCGTGTGTGCTTCTTTTTAAATCTTAAACAAAGAGTGGGATAAAGGAAGATGGAAGTTAGTAAAGAATGGCTTGGAATATTTCCTTTGCTGTAAAAAAAAAAGAAGAAAAAAAAAAAAAACTTATGAAGGCTGGGTCCTTCCGCAACCGCCCTAGACCTCTGTGCTGATGAACCTGTAGTCCAGATGTGCCCACCACCTCTCACCCTATTCTCCCTTGGTTTGCACTGATCGCAATGCCACTTCCACTGATGTTCCCTGCAATGGCAGACTGGCTCTATTCTACACACGTCCTCGGAAGAAGGTATAATGATTAGAAGTTGTAGTTCAGCCCCACCATTACTTTTACTTATTTCCCACCTGTTCTCTTGTTCTCCACAGATCCATATCCGTTGCAATCTCCCTCAGAGATTTTCGTAACTTTGAGCTTTGGTTCATACGATTTTCACTTCCACCAGATCTAACTTTTTAACACAGATGTTGGGAAGGACGAAATGGGAAAAACAAAAAAATCTATGGTCACTTGAGTGAAGAATTTCTGGAATGGATCTCGCTTTCCGATAAGTGAAGAATAACGAGGAGATAAAAAAAAATTCTAACATTCATATAATGAGACGTACTGACACAGAAATATATATAGTATATATGTATGTATAGGCTATAGTTTTTTTTTTTTTTTTTTTTTGTTTCTTGCACTCCGTGACTTTTCTATGCTCACAAGTATTAATCCACATGTACTACTTAATATCAAGTTCATTATAACTTGGGAAAGCTTACACCCAAAGAATAAGTGCATCGGCTCAGGCAGATTAGACCTGTCTATGGTTAAGAAATCGTGATAAATGGCTTGACTATGATAACAGACATATTTACATCGCTTTAATCCCAGAAAATGCAATGGCCACCTCTGCCTCAGAAGATCGGAAGGACAGAGGCATTGGTCATTAGGACAAAAGAAATCTCATAAATTCTCACTTAAGGGATCAATTACTCCTTAATGGGCAATTTCATATTTCGGGTGCTGTTTATTTCAAGGATTTATAATCAAAACCACCTCGAGAATTCAACGAGGTCAGAGCATTATCCCGGGTTTTCTGAAACGATCGAATCGAGTGTTATTATAACAGAAAGATGTTTAATGTCACCGTTTTGTCACGTCAGTTAAAAGAATCATTAAATTAGAATGATTATTCTGGTGTTGTTCCTTGTTTTTAAATTGTGCTTTCACCAATGCAAATGTTCGTTTAGGATGTAAATGTGAAACGTATATAATGACATCTTGTATATCGCCTTAGAGAAGAATGATATTTGCTTAAGATGATGCTAATTGAAATGAATCTTCATTGCCAGCTACCACCTGCTGATACATTACTAATCAGATCGCTAAGCGATGTAGACTACTACGTTCAAAATCCCAGTGAGCAGATTTTTGGGATACGAAGCGAGGGACGTCGTGTCAGGTGTCATCTTTTAATTGCAATTCTGTAGGAATAATGGGATTTCACTCATTACGGTATTCCCGATTATATCAAAGTTCTGACATTTTCGTGTATATTATGCATGATATAAATATAAAAGTGAAATCATAAAGAAACATCCCACAAGAGATATGAAAATAAGACGACCCTACCAGAAGAAACTGTAAAATATAACACTGTTGTCCAAAGATGATTTCCGAAAACGATATTAATAAACAAAATATAAACGATACATATACTGTAACTGATTATCATCACATGAAAATTAATGGCCTTTCTATAATAAGCAATCACCATAGAGTGCCACCAATAATGAATGTCATTTATGAAGGACGAGCTGAAAATTCCACTTTTAACTTGTAGGCAGTTAGGAACTAAATTGGCGTTACTACAGAGCAATTACGTAGTAAATATGCCATTTATTCTCGTGTGATATCAGTTGCAAATTAAGTATCACTTGCTTTTGCAAATGCGTCCAAATGACAGGCATTTTCTTGACTCCACTCATTAGATTAACGTCCACTTTTTGGGAAGATCAGGATTCCCATCAAATAATTTGTTTAATTCTCTCTCGACTTCAGGTGATAGGAATTCAGCACATTCACAAATCTCATACAGAACACTCCCACTTCATAAAAGGGCAGAGTACATATATTTTCTTTTTTGTGGGGTATGGGGGTGGGGGTGGGGGGGGGGGGGTGGGGGGGAACAGGAGGCGAAGAGCGAGCCGAAAAGCCCTTGCAATTTGGGGAAAAGGCACTCGCAAATACCAAAAAACAAAATAAAAAAGGGGGAAAATACTATCAATAGGTGAATATAAAAATTCTTATTGGCAGCCACAAACATAAAGATATTGCAGGAGGTATGAAAGTAAGTTGGAAGTGCCAAACTATAATCTATGAAAGATTGGCGACTGATTTATGTCAAACCGGATTCACTTAAGTCAGAGGTCATCGATGCCCTGTGCTGTGAAAAGACAGAATTCATTTTTCTGCTGACGGGACGAGTTTTTTTAGTCGACGCAATAAAGGCTGAACTTTACCAACTAACACAACTTTATCTACATTCCTACGCTTCATGGATATGCAATAATGATAGTTGGATGAATACGTTGAACATTCTGGGTTGTATATAATTAAGAAACAAATACTGCCTCGTGGCATTAATTAACGGGAGAATGTAACATGTGTTCACTTGGAACCAAAAAAGATTTAATAAACGTCAGGAAGAAAAGATTATATATCCTGAGGCCGAAAAGATATTAGATGAAATACTACAAAAATAAAAATAAAAAATCCTCATAAAAATACGTTATTAGTGTGGAATTAATTAGCATACCTTCGTCTCGAAGGTATGCTAATTAATAACCAGTGAAAAATATGTTCACTCTGTGACTATCAACGACAAAATAAAAATAATGGCAATAGTAACTGCATGCAGATAAAGGCCCTTGAAAAAATGAATATTTCTATTAAGAATTAACACGTTTAATAGCAGTACCAGGTCAGATTATTTAGGTTAATTTTTTATAGCTACACACTTTTTATATATACACAGACATTCATGCATAAGCACACATATCTTTGAGAGATATCTTTATGGCTAAAAGAGTTTTCTATTATGAATTTTCGTTCATTTTTACGAATGGCACTAAAATCATTTGGCTTATAATTGCTTTTATTATTGTTGTTGTTGCTGCTATTAATGGATTAGGGTCCCGATCAAATATATACTTGTAGGAAACTGCCAACTCGAAGATTAATCGGTTTACAGCAATTTGTCTTCTAGACTCCAGAATCAAGAATCCTCTGCTTGCATCTTGGTTTATATCTTTCTTCATATACTTACACATACATACACACATTCACGTACATATACATGTATGTATGTATGTGTGTATGTATATAATGATAACAAAAGAAGCCCATAAAAACGCCAAAATATAGAAAGTAAGTACTATATTTCAGAAACTGCTGTCTCTCTCTTCACAGAGCGACAGCAGTCTCTGAAATATAGTATTACTTACTTTCTACATTTAGGCGTTTTTATGGGCTCCTTTTATTAGATGCATTTTTACCAGTCATATATATACATAATGTATATGTATATATTATATATAATACTATATATATATATATATATATATATATATATATATATTATATATATATATATATATATATATATATATATATATATATATATATAGTATATAACCTACAGTATTACCGCAGTAAGGTTAAGTTAGGGAACGATATGTTAAGAAGGGTTTAGGGGCCCAAGGGGTAAAGGCCAACCCTCAACCCATTATGTCGGGCAGAGATTGCAGAGTTCTGTGTGATTTAATTGAAACATATATGACTTAGGTTTAGTTACATTAAAAAATGTTAGGTTAGCATTATATCCCCTCTATGGTGGATGGGTAATGGGGTTTCTTAGAATGGACCCCCAGACAGGTAGGGCAACGTTTTTGAAGTGATTGAATGAAACAAACATTATATTTTGCGTTGTTGGCGTCTGATGAAAAATTTTTCATCTTTCTTCTAGGCAGGACTTCAGTGAATCCTCCGTGCACCCCAGGATTGGGACTCGATATCTCACAAACTCTGTTTCCGAAAAAAGTAAAAAATAAACTGTAGCAATGACTATATATATATATTATATATATACTATATATATAATATAATATATATATATATATATATATATATATATATATATATATATATATATATAATATATAAAGATAAATGCCACGAAGGAAAAATAAACGAAGGAGTCTGCGAGATCTTTCGGCTGAAAAGCCCTTTACTGAAGCAGCTACTGACAAAAATACGAGAAAAGACAATACAAGAAGGTTCGTATAACTGACAGATAGGGATTATAAAAGGATTAGTGCCTAGAATCCGACACACCTGGAAGATAAGAAACCTTCCCAAACAAGCATAAACAAAGGGTGCAATTAAAGGTTTAAGACAATCATCTCAGATACAATCTCCAGACAATTCAAAGGATTATAGTGACAGCTATACGGAAACCTGGTAGACAAAACCATATTCACAAAAAATGACAGACATACATACATAATTTTTTTAATAACTCTAAGGCAACTGATTTTTTTATTTAAGTCAGTAATTATATATTTGAGGTCATTCTTAAACATGTTACAGATACAAGGGTCTAAATGAAAAGGCCACGACTAACATTGAAATTACAATGAAAAAGTAGTAATTTGTATTAAAGCAGATTCTAAAAGATTTCGTGATAAGACATCTCTTGACCGTGCAATTACTGAACTGTCAATCCAATTAATTCGGTGGTTGTTTTCACTTAAATGAATAAATAATGCATTAGATTTTGCCCAAGTTTTTACAGAGTATTTATGCTGCTTAGCCTTACTTCTAAGGCCCTTGCTCGACGTCCGAGGTAGAAGAGGGACAAGCCATACATGGAATTTATATATTATGTTGTTGCTTTCTCTGGGGCCATTTTTTATTAACATTCTTTTTAGTGTGTTATTATAGGAAGAAACAAGGTTGACATTAAAAGCTTTTAACAATGGTGTTTAATGGTTTCAAATCCGTTAAAATAAGGCAAACTGAGAATGTTCTTAGAATTTTCTTTCTGTGTGTTGTTTTCAGTATAAACTTTTTTGTGGGCTTTATTATAACAAATGTCTAATATATGTGAAGGATAGCATAAATCTTTCCCTATTTTTCTTATGTATTCAATTTCTTGATCCAAATATTGTGGACTGACAATTCGTAATGCTCGTAAAAACATAGAGGAAAAAATTGATATTTTTATATTAAGATGGTGGCCTGAGAAGAAATGAACATAAGTTAAGTTGTTAGTCGTTTTCCTATAAATACTGATTTACATTGAAAATGGTTCTCTATGTATCAAAACATCTAAGAAAGGGAGGCAATTGTCTTTTTCTAATTCTAGAGTAAACTTAATCGATGGTACCTGGTTATTTAATTTAGAGAGTAAATCATTTACATCAATATATATATATATATATATATATATATATATATATATATATATATATATATATATATATATATATATATATATATGCACGTTTTAAACAATCTCTGCATGTTTTTAAGCTGGAAAAGTTAAGGAAGCAAGTGTCGGAAGGACGTTCGTAACTATATATATATATATATATATATATATATATATATATATATATATATATAGATATATATATATATATATATATATATATATATATATATATATATATATAGTACGAACGTCCTTCCGACACTTGCTTCTTTAGCTTTTCCAGCTTAAAAACATGCAGAGATTGCTTAAAACGTGCATAGATTGTTTAAAAGAACATAGCGCAAAGCACAGATATCTTCGACTTGTCGTTGTCGTCCTCATTCTTAACGACATCCTGGGTGTGAAAACACGGAGGCCATTAGCCATCTACATAAATGTGATATTAATATCCTGTCATTCGGATAACTACTTAGGAAGTAGGAAGACCTTTGGGGACTGCGCCTCTCTCGAACCTTTTGTTCCATTTTACTGCATGATGTAATAATTAACTCTTTTTAAAAGATTTATATAGTTTCAGATAAACTTTGTCGATTTCCTGTCTAGATTCTAAAACTAATTTTTTTTAATGAATTACCAAGTTTTTGATAAACTTTGTCGATTTCCTGTCCAGACTGTAGAACTAATTTTACCATTTTTATGGGCGGTCTCCTCTATAGATGGAATTTATTATAAAATTTTTACCAGT
>NC_087208.1:91899019-91916499 GCF_015104395.2 Macrobrachium nipponense
AAGGGAAACGGGATTGGTCCCATGCTGTTGATAAAGGGAGACTTACAGCTGGTGGAATATTTTCCTTCGGGATTTATAGAAAAAAGGAAGAGAGAGAGAGAGAGAGAGAGAGAGAGAGAGAGAGAGAGAGAGAGAGAGAGAGAGGATGGAATTGCAAACGTCCGCGATACTGAATTAAACTTGGCTTTACTGCTACACATCTTACATTTTTGCAAACTTAAAAGTTTTCTTTTCTGTCATATGAGTGATCTTCCACAGAAGAGAGAGAGAGAGAGAGAGAGAGAGAGAGAGAGAGAGAGAGAGAGAGAGAGATTAAATATTTCTCCTCGAACTGATAATACGATACCGATTCTTATTGACCAAAGAAGAGTCGAGAGTCTTCTAATCGCAACGAAGTAAGAAACCAAGAGAGAGAGAGAGAGAGATTGTTATAATGTCCCTCTAATCTTAGACCCTTACCTATTACGTAGATATACCTTTCACTACTGCGTCTATATCAAGATTATTAGGATTACAGTGTGAATGGAAACACGATCTATTCATAAGCTATTGCTTTTCGAGATGGATGAGGAACCACCCACTTCCTATTCATATATTCATTTTGCATAATCGTAGACTGATATTAATTGCATTATATGGGAGTGAGGCAATGTAGCTCGACCGGTCTGAGTGATTGAAACACGTCTACTGTTAGAAATCGTCCGAAGAAATTGATAGATGAACATTTTTATTTCACTGAGATTATTGGACAGATCCTTTGAGTGGATTTTCAAAGGCAAAAATCGAAAGTAGCTCTCAAGCTCCATAAAATTTTCTTATGTGTGTAATTCTTTGCTTTGCAGATTTCATTCTTACAAAGGAAAATGAAAACTAAGAATTTTCTTTCGAAATTACAAATTTAACAGTTATATCGCGTTCCTTTTATTGTGAGATTTAATTTAGACTAAAAACTATGCCAGTACGGTTCTTATCGTCCTGATTAAAACTCTAAGTTGTAGTTATTTTAAACAACATAAATTACAATAAACATTTTATATTCTTTTGGGGAGATAATTACACACACACACAATATATATATATATATATATATATATATATATATATATATATATATATATATTATAGTTACAAACGTCACTTCGTAAGTTCGTGTGTGCTTCTTTTTAAATCTTAAACAAGGAGTGGGATAAAGGAAAATGGAAGTAGTAAAGAATGGCTTGGAATATTTCCTTTGCTGTAAAAAAAAAAGAAGAAAAAAAAAAAAAAAAAAAAAAAAAAAAAAAAAAAAAAAAAAAAAAAAAACTTATGAAGGCTGGGTCCTTCCGCAACCGCCCTAGACCTCTGCGCTGATGAACCTGTAGCCCAGTTGTGCCCACCACCTCTCACCCTATTCTCCCTTGGTTTGCCCTGATCGCAATGCCACTTCCACTATGTTCCCTGCAATGGCAGACTGGCTCTATTCTACACACGTCCTCGGAAGAAGGTATAATGATTAGAAGTTGTAGTTCAGCCCCACCATTACTTTTACTTATTTCCCACCTGTTCTCTTGTTCTCCAAAGATCCATCACCCGTTGCAATCTCCCTCAGAGATTTTCGTAACTTTGAGCTTTGGTTCATACGATTTTCACTTCCACCAGATCTAACTTTTTAACACAGATGTTGGGAAAAATCTCTGGTCACTTGAGTGAAGAATCTCTGGAATGGATCTCGCTTTCCGATGAGTGAAGAATAACGAGGAGATAAAAAAAAAATTCTAACATTCATATAACGAGACGTACTGACACACAGAAATATATATAGTATATATGTATGTATAGGCTATAGTTTTTTTTGTTACTTGTACTCCGTGACTTTTCTATGCTCACAAGTATTGATCCACATGTACTACTTAATATCAAGTTCATTATAAATTGGGAAAGCTTACACCCAAAGAATAAGTGCATCGGCTCAGGCAGATTAGACCTGTCTATGGTTAAGAAATCGTGATAAATGGCTTGACTATGATAACAGACATATTTACATCGCTTTAATCCCAGAAAATGCAATGGCCACCTCTGCCTCAGAAGATCGGAAGGACAGAGGCATTGGTCATTAGGACAGAAGAAATCTCATAAATTCTCACTTAAGGGATCAATTACTCCTTAATGGGCAATTTCATACTTCGGGTGCTGTTTATTTCAAGGATTTATAATCAAAACCACCACGAGAATTCAACGAGGTCAGAGCATTATCCCCGGTTTTCTGAAACGATCGAATCGAGTGTTATTATAAAAGAAAGATGTTTAATGTCACCGTTTTGTCACGTCAGTTAAAAGAATCATTAAATTAGAATGATTATTCTGGTGTTGTTCCTTGTTTTTAAATTGTGCTTTCACCAATGCAAATGTTCGTTTAGGATGTAAATGTGAAACGTATATAATGACATCTTGTATATCGCCTTAGAGGAGAATGATATTTGCTTAAGATGATGCTAACTGAAATGAATCTCATTTCCTCAAACATTGCCAGCTACCACCTGCTGATACATTACTAATCAGATCGCTAAGCGATGTAGACTACTACGTTCAAAATCCCAGTGAGCAGATTTTTGGGATACGAAGCGAGGGACGTCGTGTCAGGTGTCATCTTTTAATTGCAATTCTGTAGGAATAAGGGGATTTCACTCATTACGGTATTCCCGATTATATCAAAGTTCTGACATTTTCGTGTATATTATGCGTGATATAAATATAAAAGTGAAATCATAAAGAAACATCCCACAAGAGATATGAAAATAAGACGACCCTACCAGAAGAAACTGTAAAATATAACACTGTGTCCAAAGTGATTTTCCGAAAACGATATTAATAAACAAAATATAAACGATACATATACTGTAACTGATTATCATCACATGAAAATTAATGGCCTTTCTATAATAAGCAATCACCATAGAGTGCCACCAATAATGAATGTCATTTATGAAGGACGAGCTGAAAATTCCACTTTTAACTTGTAGGCAGTTAGGAACTAAATTGGCGTTACTACAGAGCAATTACGTAGTATAAATATGCCATTTATTCTCGTGTGATATCAGTTGCAAATTAAGTATCACTTGCTTTTGCAAATGCGTCCAAATGACAGGCATTTTCTTGACTCCACTCATTAGATTAACGTCCAATTTTTGGGAAGATCAGGATTCCCATCAAATAATTTGTTTAATTCTCTCTCGACTTAGGTGATAGGAATTCAGCGCATTCACAATCTCATACGAACACTCCCACTTCCAGAAAAGAGGGCAGAGTACATATATTTTCTTTTTTGTGGGGTATGGGGGTGGGGGTGGGGGGGGGGGAACAGGAGGCGAAGAGCGAGCCGAAAAGCCCTTGCAATTTGGGGAAAAGGCACTCGCAAATACCAAACAAAATAAAAAAGGGGGAAAATACTATCAATAGGTGAATATAAAAATTCTTATTGGCAGCCACAAACATAAAGATATTGCAGGAGGTATGAAAGTAAGTTGGAAGTGCCAAACTATAATCTATGAAAGATTGGCGACTGATTTATGTCAAATCGAATTCACTTAAGTCAGAGGTCACCGATGCCCTGTGCTGTGAAAAGACAGAATTCATTTTTCTGCTGACGGGATGAGTTTTTTTAGTCGACGCAATAAAGGCTGAACTTTACCAACTAACACAACTTTATCTACATTCCTACGCTTCATGGATATGCAATAATGATAGTTGGATGAATACGTTGAACATTCTGGGTTGTATATAATTAAGAAACAAATACTGCCTCGTGGCATTAATTAACGGGAGAATGTAACATGTGTTCGCTTGGAACCAAAAAAGATTTAATAAACGTCAGGAAGAAAAGATTATATATCCTGAGGCCGAAAAGATATTAGATGAAATACTACAAAAATAAAAATAAAAAATCCTCAAAAATACGTTATTAGTGTGGAATTAATTAGCATACCTTCGTCTCGAAGGTATGCTAATTAATAACCAGTGAAAAATATGTTCACTCTGTGACTATCAACGACAAAATAAAAATAATGGCAATAGTAACTGCATGCAGATAAAGGCCCTTGAAAAAATGAATATTTCTATTAAGAATTAACACGTTTAATAGCAGTACCAGGGTCAAGAATTATTTAGGTTAATTTTTTATAGCTACACACTTTTTATATATACACAGACATTCATGCATAAGCACACATATCTTTGAGAGATATCTTTATAGCTAAAAGAGTTTTTTCTATTATGAATTTTCGTTCATTTTTACGAATGGCACTAAAATCATTTGGCTTATAATTGCTTTTATTATTGTTGTTGTTGCTGCTATTAATGGATTAGGGTCCCCGATCAAATATATACTTGTAGGAAACTGCCAACTCGAAGATTAATCGGTTTACAGCAATTTGTCTTCTAGACTCCAGAATCAAGAATCCTCTGCTTGCATCTTGGTTTTTATCTTTCTCCATATACTTACACATACATACACACATGCACGTACATATACATGTATGTATGTATGTGTGTATGTATATAATGATAACAAAAGAAGCCCATAAAAAACGCCAAAATATAGAAAGTAAGTACTATATTTCAGAAACTGCTGTCTCTCTCTTCACAGAGCGACAGCAGTCTCTGAAATATAGTATTACTTACTTTCTACTTTAGGCGTTTTTATGGGCTCCTTTTATTAGATGCATTTTTACCAGTCATATATATACATAATGTATATGTATATATATTATATATAAATACTATATATATTTATATATATATATATGTATATATATATATAATATTATATATATATATTATATATTATAGATATATATATATATATAGTATGTAACCTACAATATTACCGCAGTTAGGTTAAGTTAGGGAAGGATATGTTAAGAGGGATTTAGGGGCCCAAGTGGTATAGGAAACCCTTCCATTATGTCAGGCAGAGATTGCAGAGTTCGGTGCGATTTAATTGAAAACCATATGGCTTAGGTTTAGTTACATTAAAAAATGTTAGGTTAGCATATATCACCTCTATGGTGGAGGGTATGGGGTTCTTAGATGGACCCCCAGCCAGGTAGGGCAACGTTTTTGAAGCGATTTGATGAAACAAACATTATATTTTTCGTTGGTTTGGCGTTTGTGGAAAATATTTCATCTTTCTTTTAGCAGGGCTTCACTGAATCCGTGCACCAAGAGGACTGGTTATCTCACAAACTCTGTTTCCGAAAAAAGTAAAAAAAAAATAAAACTGTAGCAATGACTATATATATTATATATATATATATATATATATATATATATATATATATATATATATATATATATAATATATAAAATCATATTATATATATATTGATATATATATATATATATATATTTATATATATACTATATATATATATATATATACACAACACTATATATATATATATATATATATATATATATATATATATAGTATATATCTATATATATATATGATATATATAAATATATTATATATATTATTTATTATATATATAATTATATATATCTTATATATATATCTATATATATATATATATAGATTTATATATATATATATATATATCATATATATCATATCATAAGATTATATATTATACTAATAATATAGAAATATTATATAAATTATAAATATATAATATTATATTATATATATATTTATAGTATATATATATAATATATAATATATATAATATATAATAAATATAATATTATAATATAATAATATATAATATATTATTATAATATATAATATATATATAATTTATATATATATATATATTTTATTATATATATACACACACATGTATATATATAGATTTATATATATAGATATATATATATATATATATATATATATATATATATATATATATATATATATAGTACATATATATCTAAAACTAGAACGGTATGTTTCCCACTGCACACTGCGTAACAAATTTATCTGAATTTTACTCTTGGCATCAGATCATAGTCCATTTTCATTTCTTAAAGGAGATTCATCTGCCTTGCCTTAAAACTTTTAATGCTAACAAAAATAAGAAAATACTTCTTATCTTTAGTAACAAATTCGTCACTACAAACCATTTCACACCTTATGTGGCATCGTTTTTCGGGAATACTTCAAGGCTATTGGTCAGAAAGTTATGATATTCTAACAATATTTACAACAGCCCCGTAATTTCAAATGTTACACGAGTTGGTTAAATTTGCATACTTTAGGAGTTGACTCTTACGATTTTAATTTGTGGTCAGTGAGAACCCACACACCTGAGCAGAGGTTCGGATAACTAGACTGAACCCCCTCCCCTTCATCGGTTCCCTACTTCACCCCCTTCTGCAAGCTCCCTCCATCCCCCTCCCTCACACCCATCCTTCTATCATCTCTCCCTCACTCTATCTCTCTATTTATATCTATATCTATATCTATTTATCTAATCATAAAAAAGTATATATGCTAAATATATATATATGCTAATAGGATAAATATATATATATCTAAGAAAATCTATATCTATAGTCTATATCTATATAGAAAAAAATATAATAAAAAAATAATCTAAATAATGGCTATAATAAAAGATACATATTATAGACATATACGTATTACATATACATCAATATACATATACATATACCATATACATATGTATTATATATATTAATATATAATATCTATATATACTATATATACAGATAATATATATTATATATACAATAATATAATATATATATTATATATATATATATATATATCTATATAAATTGTACACAGGGAGATATAAAGTGTTACACATAGTTATTCTATTGTAATTTTGCTTAATAGTTTAAGAATTGAAATGATGGGTGAAGTAATGAATCGATGGTTAATGGACACGACTGTTTTGGCTCTGTAGGCAGTTTTGAATACAGTATTTGAGCAATATACTATAAATATTCACTGGCATGCGATCCCAGAAATCCGAGGCCACCGCAGGCAGAAAATAACAAATCTTTCGTACTTTTATCTGCGGAAACAAACCCAGCAAACATATTTATAAGAAACGGTATTTAAAAACCTGGCAATGAGGCCATGTAGAGAGAAAAAAAAAAACAAAGCAAGCAACCATGGAGTCGTTACTCCTCCATTTGCTAATTGCTGGTCCCCACCTGAATGCTACTAGCGTAACTTTTTGCCCAGACTGCTGGTTCTTCGAAGAGTTTATGGTCTAGAGACTCGTTTAAAGAGGGATCTCGTAAGTCTGTTGGTTCTGTCTTTTATGCTTGTTTTAATTATTCTTATTTTGCTTTTTCTTGACTTTTGGTCGTTTATGTGTTTCCTTCGACATCTAGATGAGTTTTTATACAAGATTGGAAAGAGAGGATCTAAAATATGTTATTTATATAAGAACTGGGAAACTGCACCTGATGACTATTATAGTTAACTCCTCCCCCCACCACTCACGCAACAAAGGACATCGAGTTTTATAAATAAAAATATATAACCTAAATGAATAACTAAGCGATTTCTATGATGAAAACTTTGCGTCTTACTGCAACTTGCTTTACTTAAAAGAGAGAGAGAGAGAGAGAGAGAGAGAGAGAGAGAGAGAGAGAGAGAGAGAGAGAGAGAGAGTGCTACTAGCCGTGCATGGGTACCTTATATCAACAAAAATAATGAAAAATAAAAGCCTGGCTAATTTACTCCTTTCCTGCAACATTCTCCTGTTTCATGACCTATTTGGGATCTTTCATTCCAACCCTTCTATATAGTCGAGACTCTCCTCCATCTAGTCCCTAACTCTTCTGAATTATGCATCTTTTACTCATCATATCTTTTTCTCTTCTTTCTACACCACCGGACCATCTCCAATCACTTCGATCCATCCATTCAACAACGCTAACCCTTTTATTACGGAAGTCTATCTCCACATTCCTCATTCTTATATTCTTGCGATGCGCGCACTTCGTCTCAACAGGTTGAACCTCTACTTCATTTACATTTACAATCACACGTAACTATATATATATATATATATATATATATAATATATATATATATATTATATATATATATATATATATATATATATATATATATATATATATATATATATATATATTATATATATATATATATATATATATATATAGATATATATATATATATATATATATAATACATATATATACTATATATCATATATATATATGTGTGTGTGTGTATACACGCATGTATGTGTGTGCTAACTATAAAATTTATCATCATTCAGCGTAATTCTATACAATAGCACCGCCACAAATATTTTTTTTATTTTTTTCTGATGAATTACTTAGTGCTTTATCTAAAGGTGACCTTTTTGTTGAGGAGGAACAGTATTTTTACCCTATTTGTTAACCTTTCCAATCTCGGGGACCCCCTTAACCCATTACCTTACAGACCTTACATCTTGTTCGGGTTGCCCCAGGTCCCTCAGTGTGAGGCACCTCTAATGTCTACCAGAGAGTTGCTAGTACATCTTCCGGTATATTTTGCATCTTCCAATCTTGGATGGTCTGGGATGCAGTTTAGATATTTGTCGAGCTTATTCTTAAACACATCTACGCTCACTCCTGATATATTCCTCAGATGAGCTGGCAACGCATTGAATAGACGCTGCATTGATCGATGCTGGTGCGTAGTGGATTAATGGTCCTGTGTGCTTTCCTTATTTTTCCTGGTATAGTTTTGGGCACTATTAATCTACCTCTGCTTGCTCTTTCTGATATTTTAGTTCCATGATATTTTCTGCTATTCCTTCTATCTGTTTCCATGCCTGAATTATCATGTAGCGTTCTCTTCTCCTTTTCCTAGACTATATAATTTAAGAATTGTAGTCTTTCCCAGTAGTCTAGGTCCTTAACTTCTTCTATTCTAGCTGTACAAAGGACCTTTGTACACTCTCTATTTGTGCAATATCCTTTTGATAGTGTGGGTACCATATCATATTGCAATATTCAAGTGGACTACGAACATATGTTTTATAAAGCATAATCATGTGTTCAGCTTTCTTGTTTTGAAGTGCCGTAACAACATTCCCATTTTTGCTTTACATTTTGCCAACAGAGTTGCTATTTGATCATTGCATAACATGTTCTATTCATCATCACACCAAGGTCTTTAACTGCTTCCTTATTTGTGATGGTCTCATTATTAGGTCCCTTATATGCATATAGCTTTCTTTCTCTGTCTCCATAATTTATTGATTCAAATTTATCAGAGTTAAATACCATCCTATTTACCTCTGCCCAATCATATACTTTGTTAAGGTCTCTTTGTAGAGCGTTCCTATCTTCATCACAAGTAATTTCTCTACTTATTCTTGTGTCATCTGCGAAACTACTCACTACCGAATCCTTAACATTATTGTCTATGTCTTCAATCATAATAACAAACAGTATTGCAGCTAACACCGTACCTTGCGGCACACCGGATATTACCTTGGCTTCATCCGATTTCTCGTCGTTTGCAATAACTATCTGTTTTTCTGTTGTGTAAAAATTCTTTTAACCATCTTCCTACTTTATCCACAATATTGTGTTTTCTAATTTTCTTCGCCAATATATTATGGTCTACTTTATCAAAAGCTTTTGCAAAGTCTAAATAAACCACATCTGTTTCATTTCCGCTTTTCATATTTTTGAATATGTTTTCACGGTGGACTAACAGTTGGGTTTGTGTGTACTTTTTCCGGGAACGAAACCATGTTGTCCTTTATTAAACAAATATTTTTTATTAAATGTTTCATAATATTTTTCTTCATTACCCTTTCATACACTTTCATAATATGTGATGTTAGACTCACAGGCCTATAATTACTTGCCTCTAGTCTTGATCCACTTTTGAAAGTAGGGGTAATATATGCTAATTTGTGCTCATCATATATCTTGCCTGTATCTACACTTTGTCTTAATAATATTGCAAGTGGCTTTGCGATAGAATGAACTACTTTCTTTAACAAAATAGCAGGAATTCCATCAGGCCCTGCAGCAGCTCCATTTTTAATTTCATTAATAGCCTGCACAATATCAGCTTCATTAATATCTATGTCAGCTAAATATTCACTATTGTTTTCCATCCCTTACTTCTATATCATTATCTTCATTATCTATTCTAGGGGTGAATTCTCTCTTATATCGTTCTGCCAGTATGTTGCAAAAAATAAATTTCCTTTTTTTTCATTCGTTAATCTCCCTTCAATTCTCAGAGGGCCGCTTATTTCTATTCTTCTTTTATTCATCTTCTTCGCATATGAGTATAATAGTTTGGGGTGTTTTGCTTGATATTTAATAGGGTTTTTTTCTTCCAAGTCCCGTTTTTCATTTTCTTTTGATTGTATAATCTTTTGTTCTGCATTTTCTATCTTACTTTTTAGTTCTATAACTTTCCATGCATTTTTTTCTTTGCAAGACCTTTTTTCCACTTTCTGATTTTCTGGAACAAGATCCTTCTGTCTCTTGGTATGCATGAATGATGTTTACTTTTCTTCTTCGGTATATATTTTTCCACTATTATCTCCAATATATAATATCTCCGTATTTACCCTTATGTCATCACTTACGAAAATGTTATCCCAATCTTTGTTTAATTCTTCATTAATTTCTGACCATTTTATATTTTTACTGTAGAAGTTGTATTTTCCATATCCTTCCCACTTTTTCATTTCTTGCTTATCTCTATTTTCACTTGCTTTGGAATGAACTGTTAATTCTATGACATTATGGTCTGAAATACTCGCATTATAAACTATTATTTCTTTAACATAATTCATCTCGTTCACAAATACTAGGTCTAAAGTATTTTCCTTTCTTGTTGGCAGGTGATTTATTTGTTGAATGTTGTATTCTAGTAGCATATCTAATAGCTTTTCAAATTGCCTCTTATCTTCTGCACTACTATTACTCTCTTTTTTATTTTTATATGTATAAGTACACAATCTCCTATTCGTTCTTTCCATTCTACGAAAGGAAAGTTGAAGTCACCATAGGAGAATAGTCCAGTCCTTGTGATTTCTACATATATCATCCAATTTTTCAATTATTAAGTCAAACTCTTTAGTATTAGGAGGTCTATATATTACATGTTCATCAATTTTTCAGATTCAAATTCTACGCTATTAGTTCACATTCTGAGTTACTATATTTCTCATATATTTTTCCTTGTTTTTTGTCTTTCCCATATATTGCGGTTCCCCTTGATTCCTATTTTTTCTATCTGATCTATAAGTTTGGAACCCTTTTATTTGATCATCATTCCCAGGTCTCTGGGAATACCAGGGTTTCACTTATATTCATTATATCTATTTTCTTTTCATTTTGGGTTAGTTCTTCTAAGTACTCTATTTTTCTTTTTGAGTTACTCGTAACTAAACCCTGCGCATTCATCACTATGATGGTTTGCGTGTTTTCTCCTTCATTTAATACTGATAGTAATAAGGATTTTCCCATGTCTCTTTCCTGTTCTGGTATGTTGTTCTTTTTTTCATTTCCAGAAATTCTGACATTAAAAAATCCAACTTTTCCATAAATATTTGATATTCCGTTCATCCATAATTATTAATTTTGTGTCTGAAATCTGCAATTTCCCTCCGTTTCTGCAATATCCTCTTGCATAATAAATACAGTTATTATCTCTTGAGTAGAATTTCGGAGCTGATGCTTTGAAATTTTTTGCTGACACCTCTGCATATCTCATTGTGGTTTGCTTTTCTCTTTTACCTGATATTCTTGATTTCTCTCTTTATTTGTTTCTTTCTTATTTTGGATTTTATTACTTGATTGGTTATTTATTTGATTATGATTCATGGCTACAGGGTGCATATATTTGCATTTTTTGTCGAACTTTACATCCTTTTCCTTCTTTTAGGTTTTTACATATTTTTGGATGCAGATCTCTGCAATCATCCCCATATCCATCTAAGTATGCACATTTACCATATATTTCATTAGTTTTGACATATCTTAGGATGTTTGTAGTAACATCTTTCTCCAAATCTGCAATTCCCTCTTTTCAAAAGGTTGCAGATTTTGTCTTTCTTGTCTATTTTTTCCTCTTTCCCGTCATTGTATAGATCTGGGTAGAGCCTCTTCGGGATTTGCTTTTCTGTTGTCATATCGTAATTTATTTCTTCGTAGGTATGCTTCTTTATTGCCTCATATGTAGTATCAATGAGTATCTCTGCATCCATACTTTTATCTTGTTCTTTGTTTTCCTTATTTTTTTCTGTCATTTCATTTTTGTTTACTTTTCTTCCTTCCGTTTTCCTCTTCTCTTTTTCTTCTTCTTCTCCTCTTCCTCTTCTTCTTCATCCTCAACTATTTGTACATTCAATCTTGATTTAATAACATTGTCTATCCATGATAGCCATGTTGAACAAAAATTCTTGTATCTTTTCTCAAATCTTGTATTACCGGGGTTTTTGGGTAGGGAATGAATTAAAGAATCCGTTTTAATATACGAATTATGGCACATGTAGAATTAGCAATAAACAAGGCCACCAGCTAACCTTAACAAACCACCTAACCTAACCTAGTAGCCGTATCCTTACCTAGCGGGGGGGGGAGCTTCGCCGTCCCTGCGAGGCCCCCTTACACAGCCATACTAAATATAAGACAGCCTAAAACCCCTTGTGTACTTACATAGGTTGGAGGGTAAAGGTGAGCTGCTATCTTTAAGAATACATGGAGCCTATGATCCAATACTTCAAAATGCAATTTAAAATAGGCAAGAGCCAGTATCAAACAAACCGATCCTTTCCACGACCGTATTTAGGCAACAGACTCTTCAAATCCCGCAGCCGCCTCTCAATAGTATTAGTATGAGCTCCAGTGTGCGGGCCCACAAAGTTCAAGGAGTGGTTGACTCTTAAATGAAGAAATCCCTCCTCATTTAGGCAATCGTATGCCTTCCAACAATCGGAAATGATGGTAGTGCCGGGCTCTATATAATCACTTTCACATTTACTAACACCGCGATCTTGGCGGTACTTTATTATTCTTTTGATGTTACCACAATAATGCAAAACAAAATGTTTACAATTCAAATGACAATTGAGAGAAGAACTTGGGAGAAAATCCACAGAAATTTATGTCAAAGTAGATGGTAAATGAGAAACCGCACCAGAAGTTGAAGGTTCACATGCTTCCATGGCTCTCGAAAGACTGAAAAATTAGCGGTGGAAATTGTGTGAAGAGTGTCGAAAAGTGTTAGTTTCCTAGTAAAACTGTCACCTGATTCTAGTTTTGTTAAAATGCTGGTCCCAAGTAAAATGTGGAATGCGGATAATCATCATTGGCTAAAGACTATGACGTTTGGGTGACGTCTTGCTGCGTAGAATACAGTCGATGATGTAATAATGACATAATCTATGTTTTTAACGTACAAACGAACAAACGAGAGCTCAGTCTGAAGAGGAATTTGAGAGAGTTATGGAGTCGAGGGAGTTAGTTTTTTTCAGGTGGGTCAAATTCAATTTTGATTTTTAAACCACTTCTAGACCTAGCGCCACTTAGATTTATATATGAAACAAAACCTTGGACTTCCCTCTTTTTAGTGAAAGTACTTGATTTTGATAAATTGCTGGCGGAGCTATTGTACAGAATTACCTCGTTCAGAAAATAAAACCTATTCATGCATGCGTCTGTCTTGAAAATCTAGCTTCCAAAGAATATGGTGTTCACTGGACAAAAATTACATTAGATAAAAGGAAACACAGAAAGAAGAGATAATTTATTATAAAAAAGAATTAAAATTTATTAATAAATAATAGTTAAAAATATAAATGAATCATTAAAATACAAGGTGAATTGTTTTATGGCATTAATGTATTGACAGCTCTGTGATACACAAATTTCTGAACAATAATGGAATGACAAATAATGCAATCTATCACATGCTAAAAACTCACCCTGTTTCTCTCATTCTCATTTTGATTCTGCTATTTATAGGGAACTGGATGGTGAAAACGGTCTAAAAAAAAAAGCGCAATAAATTACTTTTTACCGCTAAGGGCGTTGTTACATTGATGGATGTCACTGTCAACAGTGTAATTACAATTCCAAGCGAAGGCTAGAAAGAAGTGCTATTTTGTCAATCCTGTCTCCCTACACTCTGTGAAGACGCTCGCAGAGACTTCAGGTGGCAACAGGAAACAGATCCAAAATGAGGCATCGTACTAACAAAACTTCCGCCGTACCAGTCAGAATGATTCAACGCTTTCGAGAAGGATCGTTTCCTCACAGAAAACTTCTTTCAGCTTCAACTTCCCCGACACAAATGACGTCTAAATGTCGGAGCTGCCTTCAGGTAGACGACCCAGATAAGATATCTACCACGATCTCTCAGCCAGAAGGAGCCGTTCGCTCGTTATTGGTGCCTACACGAGGAGCCTTGAAATGGCAAACGGAGGAAGCAAATTGGAGGTAATTCTGATTTACTGGTGATCTATAGTGTATACTACGTAGGTGTGCTTTATTTCATCAGTCGTTAAATGTTATACTCAGATTCGTGAAATACTGTGCATGTTTGTTTGGGATGTCATACTATAATAGATTCTTGGTCTCCGGCAATGGTTTGGGGCATGATGTACCTCAAATTTATGCGTAAATGCGTCCAAAATGCCTACATTAAGATAAATAAACGTTTTGCTTATTATATGAATCAGCTGGAAAGGCAGCGATACATATACTAGTTGACTGCAATAAGATTATCATCATTGTGACATTAATATTGTCATTATTTCTCGTCACATATAAAGATAAGGTATACATCCAAAGCCACAAGAATCAAAGCCTGTATCATATTTTCATGTTAATCATTATTATCCGTCACAAAGATGACTACAACGCCGTTAATTTGTAGACTTTGCTTTATTTTCGACAATTCAGGCGAATGCTACATTTCTGGCAGTAGAGTGTCACGAATCGGTGAGATTATCATGGAAATTCTTTGTATAATTCTCATACATTTGGCAAACCAAAAGTCAAAGAAGAGAAGACAAACTCTAGCAAGTGGTATAATGGCTATGGTATAGCCCGAAGTTTCATAACACTAGCCGCAAGAGCCCCAACTGTACTGTCATGAGACAATCGGATGGGTTACCTTAGGTAGACAACACATAAAATATATATATATATATAATATATATAGATATATATATATATATATATATATATATATATAATATATATATATATAGAGAGAGAGGAGGACAGAGGAGAGAGAGAGAGAGATGAGAGGAGAGAGAGGATGATGGAGAGGATGAGAGAGTTAAACAAAACGTGGGAAAAATATAATAAAAAAGTTACTTTGGTACGAATGAAGTGAAAAGAGCACAATAAAAGAACTGAATGAAATCTGGGCAACGCTCAATGGCGGGTCATATTGCCAGCCCGGAGCGCTCGTTGGTATAGGAGAATCGCAAGCATAATAAAAGCACTACTAAGCCTAATCGGTGTGATAACAAAATGAGATTTAGTGGAAAAAGAGGTGATTTGCTGTGCAACTGCAAAAAAGCCTGAAGGCAAACACATTTCAGTTTTGGAGTTCCGGGTTGAGGGCGCCGCTGACCAATACATGTTTACAGTAATAATAACAGGGATAATTTAAGTATCAGGCGATCAATGTCATCAATTTAAAGACAAAGTACCTCTGGAAAACAAAGTTAAATCGTTCCAAGATCGTTATATACAGGTAAATAAAAAATATATATTTTAATAAGAAATCCAATGCAAGTGAGGCCGAGGAGATAGATGGTGGCAGGATCATGAACAGGGCCAAAAACCTAGCATGACAAGTCGAAAGAGAACATAAAAACTTAACCAGATTTTTTCACACTAACACCATGTCACCATGAAAGTCATGAAATAGTATTTTTCCCTTGGAAAGTAAATATAAATTCCTGCCATCACATCCCCTGAAGAATATGATGAACAACGGAAAAGATGAACGATTCGCCAGCTCACTTTGACCCGCCTAGCAACAACTTTCCGACGTCGTAACATCTCGAAACGTCGTAGTAAATGACAGAAGAGGACGTCATGACGATGACAATCAACTTAGTTTTAGAACACGACCCTAATCTGCGATTTTATTGGAAAAGTTTAGACAATGCAAAGCTATCTGTCTCTTACGGCACAAATCTTTGACGAACATTAAATTTAATCTTCACAACTTTTCAACCATACTAGCTCTTACCATTCACTAGCGACCACTAGCCAGAGCTATTAATCTCAAATCATCACGAACTAAATTATTAATATATATCTATCTTCTAAAGATATTTGAGTTAACCATCAGGAAAGCAACCATACAATATCATTTTATGCAAGTTAGATTACGCTATCAAAGCTATTGTGTCAGACGGAAAAATGGTAAAATTAGTTCTACAGTCTGGACAGGAAATCGACAAAGTTTATCAAAACTTGGTAATTCATTAAAAAAAAATTAGTTTTAGAGTCTAGACAGGAAATCGACAAAGTTTATCTGAACTATATAAATCTTTTAAAAGAGTTGATTATAACATCATGCAGTAAAATGGAACAAAAGGTTCGAGAGAGGCGCAGTCCCCAAAGGTCTTCCTACTTCCTAAGTAGTTATCCGAATGACAGGATATTAATATCACATTTATGTAGATGGCTAATGGTCTCCGTGTTTTCACACCCAGGATGTCGTTAAGAATGAGGACGACGACGATAAGTTGAAGATATCTGTGCTTTGCGCTATGTTCTTTTAAACAATCTATGCACGTTTTAAACAATCTCTGCATGTTTTTAAGCTGGAAAAGTTAAGGAAGCAAGTGTCGGAAGGACGTTCGAAATATATATATATATATATATATATAATAGATATATATATATATATATATATATATATATATATATATATATATATATATATATATATATATATATATATATATATATATATAGTTACGAACGTCCTTCCGACACTTGCTTCCTTAACTTTTCCAGCTTAAAAACATGCAGAGATTGCTTAAAGCGTGCATAGATTGTTTAAAACGAACATAGCGCAAAGCACAGATATATTCAACTTATCGTGTCGTCCTCATTCTTAACGACATCCTGGGTGTGAAAACACGGAGACCATTAGCCATCTACATAAATGTGATATTAATATCCTGTCATTCGGATAACTACTTAGGAAGTAGGAAGACCTTTGGGGACTGCGCCTCTCTCGAACCTTTTGTTCCATTTTACTGCATGATGTAATAATCAACTCTTTTAAAAGATTTATATAGTTCAGATAAACTTTGTCGATTTCCTGTCTAGATTCTAAAACTAATTTTTTTTAATGAATTACCAAGTTTTGATAAACTTTGTCGATTTCCTGTCCAGACTGTAGAACTAATTTTACCATTTTTATGGGCTCCTTCTATTAGATGGAATTTTATTATAAAATTTTTACCAGT
>NC_087208.1:91916999-91921999 GCF_015104395.2 Macrobrachium nipponense
AAGGGAAACGGGATTGGTCCCATGCTGTTGATAAAGGAAGACTTACAGATGGTGGAATATTTTCCTTCGGGATTTATTAGAAGAGAGAGAGAGAGAGAGAGAGAGAGAGAGAGAGAGAGGAGAGAGAGAATTGCAAACGTCCACGATACTGAATTAAACTTGGCTTTACTGCTACACAGCTTACATTTTTGCAAACTTCCAAGTTTTCTTTTCTGTCATCTGAGCGATCTTCCACAGAAGCGAATAAGGGAGAGAGAGAGAGAGAGAGAGAGAGAGAGAGAGAGATTTAATATTTCTCCTCGAACTGATAATACGGTACCGATTTTTATTGTCCAAAGAAGAGTCGAGAGTCTTCTAATCGCAACGAAGTGAGAAACCAAGAGAGAGAGAGAGAGAGAGAGAGAGAGAGAGAGAGAGAGAGATTTTTATAATGTCCCTCTAATCTCAGACCCTTACCTATTACATAGATATACCTTTCACTACTACGTCTATAACAAGATTATTAGGATTACAGTGTGAATGGAAACACGATCTATTCATAAGCAATTGCTTTTCGAGATGGATGAGGAACCACCCACTTATTATTCCTATATTCATTTTGCATAATCGTAGACTGATATTAACTGTTTTATATGGGAGAGTAGCTCGACCGGTCTGAGTGATGGAAACACGTCTACTGTTAGAAATCGTCTGAAGAAGTTGATAGTTATGAACATTTTCCCTTCACTGAGATTATTGGACAGATCCTTTGAGTGGATTTTCGAAGGAAAAAATCGAAAGTAGCTCTCAAGCTCCATAAAATTTTCTTATGTGTGTAACTCTTTGCTTTGCAGATTTCATTCTTACAAAGGAAAGTGAAAAGTAAGAATTTTCTTTCGAAATTACAAATGTAACAGTTATATCGCGTTTTTTTTATTGTGAGATTTAATTTTAGACTAAAAACTATGCCAGTACGGTTCTTATCGTTAAATAGATATATGGCATTTCTGATTAAATTTCTAAGTTGTAGTTATCTTAAACAACATAAAATACAATAAACATTTTATATTCATTTGGGGAGATACATTACACACACACACAATAAATAAATAAATAAATAAATAAATATATATATATATATATATATATATATATATATTATATATATATATATATATATATATATATATATATATATCTCTTACAGGTATGAATTGATGTGTTAGTTAATTACATATCGTGGGCCCTTGCTTGGAGACAGAGTGAGCTGTAGAGGCGACCTCCTTGAATGAAGGAATCTGATGCATATGCATTTTTAAGCTGGAGGCTGTCCGTACTGTTGCCAGGGGCAGTTTAGGGTGTGGTGGGTATGTACAGATGTCACAGGTCTGACCAATCGAAGTACTTGGGGGAAATACACATTCCTTTGTGATAGGAGGAAAGACGGTTGAGCGAACGCCAGGTGTCGGGAGAAAACCCCCAACAAATAAAGTTATAGCACATATTTTAAATGACTTAGAAACAGTTGCCTTTGAAAAGAGAGAAGTGTGAAATGTATCTCTTTACTTAATATTGCCTTTGAAAAAAGAGAAGTGTGAAGTGTATCTCTTTACTCATATTGTATTATGTATCTTTATTACAGATGGGCTCTATTCCATGATATTAGAGACGGGATTCTCTAACTTGACTAATACAATGTAACAATTGACATTTTGGGTCTGGGAGTGAATACTTAGCCAGGAGGGTGGAATGATAACAAAATAGTTTTCTTTGTGGTGCAGACTTGGATTTTATCATTATGACTTATTAATCAATTTACTCTATTTTATTAATGTTCATCTGCTTTGGGTAATAAATAGTTTATTTTTGTATTTATGTGAGCTTAATAGCCTAGTGACATGCTTGCAGATAGAGGGCGCCGCCTGCTGTCAAAGGTAAGAATTGTTAATTTGTGTAGTTTTGTCAAAATTAGAGGGGGGGTAGATATATATATATATATATAGTATATATATATATATATATATATATATATATATATATACATATATAATATATATATAATATATATATATCTATATATATATATATATATATATATATATTGTTACAAACGTCACTTTGTAAGTTGGAGTATGCTTCTCCTTAAGTCTTAAACAAGGAGTGGAATAAAGAAAAATGGAAGTAGAAAAGAACTGCTTGGAATATTTCCTTTGATGTTAAAAAAAAAAAAAAGCCATTTTGCCCTTGCCTCTCAAGTGTTAACTACTTCTCATTGTAACCCCTTCAGTCTGCTGGCCCCTATGAAGGTTGGGTCCTTCCGCAACCTCCTTAGACCTCTGCGCTGATGAACCTGTAGCCAAGAGTTGCCAACCACCTCTCACCCTTTTCTCCCTTGGTTTGGACTGATCGCAATGCCACTTCCACTGATGTTCCCTGCAATGGCAGACTGGCTCTATTCTACACACGTCTTCGGAAGAAGGTATAATGATTAGAAGTTGTAGTTCAGCCCCACCATTACTTTTACTTATTTCCCACCTGTTCTCTTGTTCTCCAAAGATCCATCACCCGTTGCAATCTCCCTCAGAGATTTTCGTAACTTTGAGCTTTGGTTCATACGATTTTCACTTCCACCAGATCTAACTTTTTAAACACAGAAGTTGGGAAGGACGAAAGAGAAAAACCAAAAATTTAAGGTCACCTGAGTGAAGAATCTCTGGAATGGATCTCGCTTTCCGATAAATGAAGAATAACGAGGAGATAAAAAAATTTCTAACATTCATATAATGAGACGTACTGACACAGAAATATATATATACGTATGTATATAGTTTTTTTTTTTTTTTTTTTTTTGTTACTTGTACTCGCGTGACTTTTCTATGCTCACAAGTATTAATCCACATGTACTACTTAATATCAAGTTCATTATAACTTGGGAAAGCTTACACCCAAAGAATAAGTGCATCGGCTCAGGCAGATTAGACCTGTCTATGGTTAAGAAATCGTGATAAATGGCTTGACTATGATAACAGACATATTTACATCGCTTTAATCCCAGAAAATGCAATGGCCACCTCTGCCTCAGAAGATCGGAAGGACAGAGGCATTGGTCATTAGGACAGAAGAAATCGCATAAATTCTCACTTAAGGGATCAATTACTCCTTAATGGGCAATTTCATACTTCGGGTGCTGTTTATTTCAAGGATTTATAATCAAAACCACCACGAGAATTCAACGAGGTCAGAGCATTATCCCCGGTTTTCTGAAACGATCGAATCGAGTGTTATTATAAAAGAAAGATGTTTAATGTCACCGTTTTGTCACGTCAGTTAAAAGAATCATTAAATTAGAATGATTAATCTGGTGTTGTTCCTTGTTTTTAAATTGTGCTTTCACCAATGCAAATGTTCGTTTAGGATATAAATGTGAAACGTATATAATGACATCTTGTATATCGCCTTAGAGGAGAATGATATTTGCTTAAGATGATGCTAATTGAAATGAATCTCATTTCCTCAGACATTGCCAGCTACCACCTGCTAATACATTACTAATCAGATCGCTAAGTGATGTAGACTACTACATTCAAAATCCCAGTGAGCAGATTTTTGGGATACGAAGCGAGGGACGTCGTGTCAGGTGTCATCTTTTAATTGCAATTCTGTAGGAATAAGGGGATTTCACTCATTACGGTATTCCCGATTATATCAAAGTTCTGACATTTTCGTGTATATTATGCGTGATATAAATATAAAAGTGAAATCATAAAGAAACATCCCACAAGAGATATGAAAATAAGACGACCCTACCAGAAGAAACTGTAAAATATAACACTGTTGTCCAAAGATGATTTCCGAAAACGATGTTAATAAACAAAATATAAACGATACATATACTGTAACTGATTATCATCACATGAAAATCAATGGCATTTCTATAATAAGCAATCACCATAGAGTGCCACCAATAATGAATGTCATTTATGAAGGACGAGCTGAAAATTCCACTTTTAACTTGTAGGCAGCTAGGAACTAAACTGACGTTACTACATAGCAATTGCGTAGTATATATAAGCCTTTTATTCTGGTGTGATATCAGTTGCAAAATAAGAATCACTTGCTTATGCAAATGCGTCCAAATGATAGACGTTTTCTTGACTCCACTCATTAGATTAATTAACGTCCACTTTTTGGGAAGATCAGGATTCCCATAAAATAATTAGTTTAATTCTCTCTCGACTTCAGGTGATAGGAATTCAGCACATTCACAAGTCTCATACAGAACACTCCCACTTCATAAAAGGGCAGAGTACATATATTTTCTTTTTTGTGGGGTATGGGGGTGGGGGTGGGGGAACAAGAACAAGGAGGCGAAGAGCGAGCCGAAAAGCCCTTGCAATTTGGGGAAAAGGCACTCGCAAATACCAACAAAATAAAAAAGGGGGAAAATACTATCAATGAACTATTCGCAATAGGTGAATTTAAAAAATCTTATTGGCAGCCACAAACATAAAAATATTTCAGGAGGTATGAAAGTAAGTCGGAAGTGCCAAACTATAATCTATGAAAGATTGGCGACTGATTTATGTCAAACCGGATTCACTTAAGTCAGAGGTCATCGATGCCCTGTGCTGTGAAAAGACAGAATTCATTTTTCTGCTGACGGGATGAGTTTTTTTAGTCGACGCAATAAAGGCTGAACTTTACCAACTAACACAACTTTATCTACATTCCTACGCTTCATGGATATGCAATAATGATAGTTGGATGAATACGTTGAACATTCTGGGTTGTATATAATTAAGAAACAAATACTGCCTCGTGGCATTAATTAACGGGAGAATGTAACATGTGTTCGCTTGGAACCAAAAAAAATTTAATAAACGTCAGGAAGAAAAGATTATAGATCCTGAGGCCGAAAAGATATTAGATGAAATACTACAAAAATAAAAAAAAAAAATCCTCATAAAAATACGTTATTAGTGTGGAATTAATTAGCATACCTTCGTCTCGAAGGTATGCTA
>NC_087208.1:91926999-91939499 GCF_015104395.2 Macrobrachium nipponense
CTTTGTGTACTTACTTAGGTTGGAGGGTAAAGGTGAGCTGCCATCTTTAAGAATGCATGGAGCCTATGATCCAATACTTTAAAATGCAATTTAAAATAGGCAAGAGCCAAGTATCCAACAAAACTGATAATTTCGACGACCGTAATTTAAGCAACAGACTCTTCAAATCCCGCCGCCGCCTCTCAGTAGTATTAGTATGAGTTTCAGTGTGCGGGCCCACAAAGTTCAATTTTGATTTTTAAAACACTTCTAGGCCTAGCGCCGCTTAGATTTATATATCAAACGAAACCTTGGACTTCCCTCTTTTTAGTGAAAGTACTTGAATTTGATAACTTGCTGGCGGAGCTATTGTATAGAATTACCTCATTCAGAAAATAAACCCTATTCATGCATGCCACTGTCTTGAAATTCAAGCTTCCAAAGAATATGGTGTTCACTGGACAAAAATTACATTAGATAAAAGGAAACACAGAAAGAAGAGATAATTTATTATAAGAAAATTAAATTTATTAATAAATAATAGTTAAAAATATAAATGAATCATTAAAATATAAGGTGAATTGTTTATGGCACTAATGCATTGACAGCTCTGTGATACAAAAATTTCTGAACAATAATGGAATGACAAATAATGCAATCTATCACATGATAAAAACTCACCCTGTTTATCTCATTCTCATTTTGATTCTGCTATTTATAGGAAACTGGATGGTGAAAACGGTCTAAAAAAAGCGCAATAAATTACTTTTTTTGCCACTAAGGGCGTTGTTACCTTGATGGATGTCACTGTCAACAGTGTAATTACAATTCCAAGCGAAGGCTAGAAAGAAATGCTATATTGTCAAACCTGTCTCCCTACACTCTGTGAGGACGCTCGCAGAGACTTCAGGGCAGGTGGCAACAGGAAACAGATCCCAAAATGAGGCATCGTAGTTACAAAACTTCCGCCGTACCAGTCAGAATGATTCAACGCTTTCGAGAAGGTTCGTTTCCTCAGAGAAAACTTCTTTCAGCCTCAACTTCTCCGACACAAATGACGTCTAAATGTCGGAGCTGCCTTCAGGTAGACGACCCAGGTAAGATATCTACCACGATCTCTCCGCCAGAAGGAGCCGTTCGCTCGTTATCGGTGTCTACACGAGGAGCCTTGAAATGGCAAACGGAGGAAGCAAATTGGAGGTAATTCTGATTTACTGATGGTCAATAGTGTATACTACATAGGCAGGCGTGCTTTATTTCATCAGTCGTTAAATGTTATACTGAGATTCGTGAAATATTGTGCATGTTTGTTTGGGATGTCATACTATAATAGATTCTTGGTCTCCGGCAATGGTTCGGGACATGATGTACCTCATATTCATGCGTAAATGCGTCAAAATTGCCTACATAAGATAAATAAACGTTTTGCTTATTATATGAATCAGCTGGAAAGGCAGCGATACATATACTAGTTGACTGCAATAAGATTATTATTATTGTGACATTAATATTGTCATTATTTCTCGTCACATATAAAGATAAGTATACATCCAAAGCCACAAGAATCAAAGCCTGTATCATTTTCATGTTAATCATTACTATCCATCACAAAGATGACTACAACGCCGTTAATTTGTAGACTTTGCTTTATTTTCGACAATTCAGGCGAATGCTACATTTCTGGCAGTAGAGTGTCACGAATCGATGAGAAGATTATTATGGTAATTCTTTGAATAATTCTGATACATTTAACAAACCAAAAGTCAAAGAAGAGAAGACAAACTCTAGCAAGTGGTATAATGGCTCTGGCATAGCCCGAAGTTTCATAACACAACCGTAAGAGCCCCAACTGTAGTCATGAGACAATCGGATGAGTTACCTTAGGTAGGCAACACCTAATATATATATATATATATATATATATATATATATATATATATATATATATATATATATATATAGAGAGAGAGAGAGAGAAGAGAGAGAGAGAGAGAGAGAGAGAGAGAGAGAGAGAGAGAGAGAGAGTTAAAACGTGGGAAAAATATAATAAAAATTACTTTGGTATGAATGAAGTGAAAAGAGCACAATAAGAGAACTGAATGAAATCTGGGCAACGCTCAAAGAGTCACTGATGGAAGCGACACATGGACACAATGTAAAATTCAATGACGGGTCATATTGCCAGCCCGGAGCGCTCGTTGGTATAGGAGAGTCGCAAGCATAATAAAAGCAGTACTAAGCCTAATAGGTGTGATAACAAATTGAGATTTAGTGGAAAAAGAGGTGATTTGCAGAGCAATAGCAAAAAAGCCTGAAGGCAAACACAGTTTTGGAGTTCCGAGTTGAGGGCGCCGCTGACCAATACATGATTACAGTAATAATAACATGAATAATGGTTGAAGTATCAGACAATCAATGTCATCAATTTATAAACAAAGTACCTCTGGAAAACAAATTTAAATCGTTCCTAGATCGTTATATACAGGTAAATAAAAAAATATATATATTTTAATAAAAAATCTAATGCAAGTGAGGCCGAGTAGATAGATGGTGGCAGGATCATGAACAGGGCCAAAAACCTAGCATGACAAGTCGAAAGAGAATATAAAAACTTAACCAGATTTTTCCACACTAACACCATGTCACCATGAAAGTCATGAAATAGTACTTTCCCCTTGGAAAGTAAATATAAATTCCTGCCATCACATCCCCTGAAAAATATGATGAACAACGGAAAAGATGAACGATTCGTCAGCTCACTTTGACCCGTCTGGCAACAACTTTCCGACATCGTAACATCTCGAAACGTCGTAGTAGATGACAGAAGGACGTCATGATGATAAAAATAAACTTAGTTTTAGAACACGGCCCCTCACTTGCGATTTTATTGGAAAAGTTTAGACAATGCAAAGCTATCTGTCTCTTACGGCACAAATCCTTGACGAACATTAAATTTAACCTTCACAACTTTTCAACCATACCATTCACTAGCGACCACTAGCCAGAGCTATTAATCTCAAATCATCACAAACTAAATTATTAATATATATCTATCTTCTAAAGATATTTGAGGTAACCATCAGGAAAGCAACCATACAATATCATTTTATGCAAGTTAGATTACGCTATCAAAGCTAATGTGTCAGATAGAAAAATGGTAAAATTAGTTCTACAGTCTGGACAGGAAATCGACAGAGTTTATCAAAAACTGGTAATTCTTAAAAAAAAATAAAAAAAAATTAATTTTAGAGTCTAGACAGGAAATCGAGAAAGTTTATCTCAACTAAATAAATCTTTTAAAAGAGTTATAATACATCATGCAGTAAAATGGAACAAAGGTTCGAGAGAGGCGTTAGTCCCCAAAGGTTTTCCTACTTCCTAAGTAGAACAGACTACACCGGCTGGAAAACCAAAAACACTTTTTGGAAGAATGCCTCAAAGAACAAGTACTTCCAAAAATGTACGGATTCGGAGATGGACTCTGCAATCAAACCCCTTCCCTCTATCACACAAGATTTTCCTGGAAGAAAGAATCACCAGTACGAGAACGACATCTTCGTGCTACGCAGATGATATATGGAACTCAATCTAATCTTCGCCTCCTCACTACGGACACATATAACAGGTATCTGATTTCATTCTGTTCCGACATTGCTGCCTATAATAGCGTGGACTCATTCCAACAGACTTTTACGCAAGTTAAATAACCTAATAGATAATAGCGATGTAATAATCTTGAACAACAAGACAAAATTTTAAACTTATCCAACACCCCCCCGTTACTGTAAATCAACATTTAGTTTTAAATTAGGCTTATCCTTTGCCCTTATGCCAGACCGCAAAACAACCTAGACTTCATAGTGGCTTTTGATAAATTCATATCTGACAAAAACTACAGCCGTGAAGAGATATGTTTAAAAGGAGTGTTACTAAATGCTTTAACTGACCTTCATAAGAAATATCCTGTTCCCCGCAGATTCATGATAGCCATCCACTCGCTAAAAAAGTTAGATGTTATAATAAGTAGATCCGACAAAGACGCAAAATTGTAATAATGGACAAAGACTTCGACCTCGACAAAATCAACCAGCTCCTTAGCGACACAAATACTTACGAAAAAACTGACGAAAAATCCCTCCAGAACGTTTCCTTCCCAACATAATTTTTTTTCGGAAAGTAAGATTAATTGGCTAAGACAAAAAGAGTATTGAACTATTAGAGAAATTTAAAGTAAATTAATCCTAAATTGACCCTACATTTTATGCCTTCCCTTAAACCAAAACCACAAAGACAATCTTTCCATTACAGGACCATCGTTTCATGCCGCCCCCCCCTGGAGCTTTTAATTACAAAATTTGCTAAATGGTTAGCTGGCCTCCTTTCTCCTTTTTTTTAGGCACTTTTTCTCCCAGTCACATCAAACATTCGGAAGATTTTGTCCACAAATTCAGAGAAGCACATATACCACTTCACAACATAAAACTTTTAAGCCTTGACGTAGACTCCCTATTCACAAAAGTACCAGTACAGGACGTTCTTCAGTTTTTAAGGGAAAAATTATCCCCCCTATTCAGATCATTTCCCATTGGCGCTTGACAAAATAATAAAGTTAGTTGAATTATGTGCATCTAATAACGTATTTTCATTCGGGGAATCATTCTACAAGCAAAAATACGGGTGTAGTATGGGTAGTCCTTTAAGTCCTGTTTTAGCCAATCTGTACATGGAATACTTTGAAACTACAGTAATAAATGCAATAAAACCCAAAAACATGCTGTGGATGAGATACGTGGATGACATCCTAACATTTTGGGATAATAAGTGGGGTAATTCTAATGAATTCCTCTCAAACTTAAACGCATTAGTGCCCAGCATCAAATTTAAAGTTGAATGGGAAACAGACAACAAAATTCCTTTTCTTGATGTTTTAATAATCAGAGACACGACAGAATTACAAATTTACCATATACAGAAAACCACGTTCTCACTTCATATATTCACTACTTTAGCTATCACGACATTACTATCAAGATAGGTGTAGCTAGCAAACCTATTCTTAAGAGCCATTACGAATTTGTTCCCCAGATTTCCTGGAAAAAGAATTTGAACTAATTCGCAAGCAACTTTCATCTTTAAAAGTATCCTGACCATATAATTGAGAAAGCAATTCAAAAAGCACAACAATTTTCTACCGACCCCCTAAAGACAAGACCAGAGACACACCCAACAATAAAATAAAAATTCCTCACCTGGAGACGATTAAGAGAGTAAACCCACACCCTTGGGAAATCCAACCCTTTTGCATTTACCTACCCAAATACCTTAGCCAAATCCCTGATTAACGTCCAACAAAAGACATCTCCCAAAGACTCTGGGGTATATGAGATCCCATGCCAGGACTGTGACCAATCTTACATCAGATTTACAGGTAAATCACTTCCCCAGAGATTAATACAACACAAACGGTCAGTTAGGTATGGACAACAGAACTCGGCTATTTTAACCATATAAAATAACATAACCATAGAATAAACTGGAAATTGTCTCGTGTAATTTATAGCAGCAACTGCCGGTACAAGAGTCAAATGATGGAATCGGCCTTCCCTTAATGAAAGAGAAGCAGGTAATGAACATCTCAAAAGGGGCGTGGATCTCAGATGTCGTCGACGAAGTGTTCATTCAACCAACGCTTAAGAAGATTAAAGGAAGATTATCAGCGGGGGTGACCTAAATTGGCTTACTTGTGGACGGATCTCTTGGTATAAATACCACCTTTTCTGTAAACTTTTCTCATTCATATACCTGAAGAGAGAGACAGCAGTCTCTGAAATATAGTACTTTTGTCTCTCTACATTTGGTGTTTTTATGGCTCCTTTAATTAGATGGAATTCTGTTGTTACAGAAATTTTTTAGTCATATGTTATATGTATATATATATATATGATATATATATATATATATATATATAAATATATATATATATATATATATATATATATATATATATATATATATATATATGGAGGCAAGTGGAGCTTAGAGTCACTCGTAGTGGACTACGAAGATGATGAACAACAATGAAAAACTTATAGAGCTTATTTGTATCATTCTTGGATTATTCAGTTATGCCATAAATCAAATAAATTCTGTAGTGCTCACAAATGAGGTACTTATGATGAATCATATACTAAATTCACTATAGATTACATCTTTCTGGCGTTCCAAATCATATCCATTTGTCCTCTGATAATCGTGAAAAAAATTTAAGGAATAATCAGTTGAAGCCTTGTTTGCACCACAACTGCTCTTGGCTGATTCGCGATACAGAAAAATAATTTATTGGTCCCCTCGATCAAAGACATTTTCATCCTCGAATATCCTGAATATCCTTAATTGATGTGAACTTTATATATTTACGGCACAACAACAAAGGTATGCCTGCTTTAATACATTATTTTCATATCAGTGAGACCCATGCAGGAAAAGACTTGCAATAACCAACATTTTCTGGTTACTAGAAACCAGACTCCCATGGGACTTGCCTGGACTTTTTTTTACTTTTGTCCGGATTGCTGGAAAAAAGTCTCTAAAGGGCAAAGAACCAGTCTCTCTATAGCATTTGATGTTATACTCTTTGTCAAACTGTCTGCCCCTTTCATTTCCTACTGCAACTATGTGGGCTATACCACGACGTTCAACTGATAATACTATATCCATTATTAAATCTTTAACACATCTGGGTGCTATAAGTACGTTAGTAATATAATGGAATGCACCAGGTCAACAGAAAGCGCCCCGCCCCCCACATACTCTTGCTTATGACGGGTCATTGAGATGTGAATATTATGGCTCTCTCTCTCTCTCTCTCTCTCTCTCTCTCTCTCTGTGTGTTAAATGTGAAGTTAGATGGTTCGGAATAATAATAATAATAATAATAACAATAACAATAAATAATAATAATAATAATAATAATAATAATAATAATAACAATAACAATAATCAATAACAATAACAATAATAATAATAATAATAATAATAATAATAATAATAATAATAATAATAATAATAATAAAGAAAATGCCCAACTGGAAAGGCCCAAGTCCCGATGAAGTCCATGGATACTGGCTCAAAAACTTCAAGGCCCTACACCCACGAATAGCAAAACAACTACAGCATTTTATCACAAATCACCATGCGCCCAAATGGATGACCACAGGAAGAACAACCTTAGTACACAAAGACAAGAGTAGGCAAAATACAGCCAGTAACTACAGGCCTATCACCTGCCTACCAAAAATGTAGAAGTAACTAACAGGTATCATCAGCGAAAGCTATACAACTACCTAGAGGATACAAACGCCGTCCCCCACCAACAGAAAGGCTGCAGAAGGAATTGTAGGGACACAAAAGACCAGCTCCTGATAGACAAAATGGTAATGAAGAACAGTAGGAGAAGGAAAACCACACACATGGCTAATAGAATGCCTGAAAATATATGGGGCAGAGGAAAACACCATCAGCTTCCTCAAAAATACAATGCGCAAATGGAATACAATACTTACAAGCTCTGGAGTACGACTAGCAGAGGTTATTATCAGGAGAGGGATCTTCCAGGGCGACTCACTGTCCCACTACTCTTCGTAGTAGCCATGATTCCCATGACAAAAAGTACTCCAGAAGATGGATGCTGGGTACCAACTCAAGAAAAGAGCAACAGAATTAACCATCTGATGTTCATGGACGGCATCAAGCTGTATAATAAGAGCATCAAGGAAATAGATACCTTAATCCAGACTGTAAGGGTTGTATCTGGGGACATCAGGATGGAGTTTGGAATAGAAAAATGTGCCTTAGTCAACATACAGAAGGGCAAAGTAACAAGGACTGAAGGGATAAAGCTACCGGATGGGAGCAACATCAAACACATAGATGAAACGGGATACAAATACCGGGAATAATGGAAGGAAGGATATAAAACACAACAAGAATATATGCAGAGACTCAAGGCGATACTCAAGTCACAACTCAACGCTTGAAATATGATAAAAGCCATAAACACATGGGCAGTACCAGTAATCAGATACAGCGCAGGAATAGTGGAATGGACGAAGGCAGAACTCCTCAGCATAGACCAGAAAACTAAGAAACATATGCCAGTACACAAAGCACTACACCCAAGAGCAAATACGGACAGACTATGCATAACACGAAAGGGAGAGGACTACTAAGCATAGTAGACTGCGTCAACATCGAGAACAGAGCACTGGGGCAATATCTGAAAACCAGTGAAGACGAATGGCTCAAGAATGCATGAGAAGAAGGACTGATAAAAGTAGACGAAGACCCAGAAATATACAGAGACAGGAGAATAACAAACAGAACAGAGGAATGGCACAACAAACCAATGCACGGACAATACATGAGACAGACTAAAGAACTAGCCATCGATGACACATGGCAATGGTTACAGAGAGGAGAGCTCAGGCCCTAAGAACCAGATATGTTCAAAGAATGATAGATAGAAATAACATCTCTCCCATAGTAGGAAGTTGCAATACGAAAAATGAGACCATAAACCACATAGCAAGCGAATGCCCCGCACTTGCACAGAACCAATACAAAAAGAGGCCTGATCCAGTAGCAAAAGCCCTCCACTGGAACCTGTGCGAGAAACATCAGCTACCTTGTAGTAATAAGTGGTAAGAGCACCAACCTGAAGGAGTGATAGAAACGAGCAGGCAAAAGATCCTCTAGGACTTCATGGTATCAGAACAGATAGGGTGATACGTGCCAATAGACCAGAGTTGAAGAGAAAGAAAGGAAAAATAAGAAAGATATGGAATATGCCAGTGGAAATTGTACCCATAATCATAGGAACACTAGGCACGATTCCAAGATCCCTGAAAAGGACTCTGAAAAAAACTAGAGGCTGAAGCAGCTCCAGGACTCATGCCTAAGAGTGTTGATCCTAGAAACGGCGCACATCAGTACGAAGAGTGATGGACTCCAAAGAGGCAGGATACAACCCGGCCGAACCCCACACAATAAATACTACCCAGTCGAATTGGAGGACTGTGGTAGACAAAAAAAAAAAAAAAAAAAAAAAATATATATATATATATATAATATATATATATATGAATATTATATATATATATATATATATATATATCTATATATAGTATATATATATATATATATATATATATATATAATAATAACAGCGTTTGGTTATCAGTACTGAGTACATTAAAACCACCCACAACCAAAGTTAGACAAAATATTGGAATATGAAATATTAAAAAAGATGTTATGAAACGCATAAAAAAATACTCAAATAAACATGATCGAAAGAGAGTAAGGTTACAGAAAAAAGTGAATTATTTTATTTTTTATAAGTTCTATTCCTTAAAAATAGGAAACTAGAAATCTGTGATATATTTGTTCAGATCATTATGAATTACAAAAATCTATCGCAATTCGGAAAAGGCTGTTTCAGATATCTTCGCGAATAAGTATTCCTCTGAAATCTACTTTCTCTCTCTCTCTCATTTTTTTTAGATATTCAAGTAGGTCTAAAATCTTCACAATTTAAGCAAAAGTTATTGAAAATAAACTGTATTCAAATTAAAATATATATTTAAGTGTGAATAACGCCCCTATAACGAATATTGCAGAGCAACAGGAAAGTATTTAAGCTCAATCAGTTTCATCCATTTCATAATTGAAATATCGCAATAGTTTATTAGACTAAATCTTATAAACTCTGGGAAATGTTTAAACCGGACTCGTGAAATTTGCGATAAAAACAATTTCAGGTTCGGCACGAGTTCCATTAATCGGGCCCAACAAAAACAATCGGTGAGCAATCCTTCATTGATAGATATCCGATTGCAGAGTAATACTTTGAGATAAACAAAGGATTTCCGGCGAGGAAATTTCATAATTAGGCAGCAACTGAATATGCGATATCAAGTGAATGAATGGGACGAAATTAAAATTGCATGAACCATCCAGACATAACGGTTGCAATAATAGGAAGTAAGTATGGCGCTTTGATAGCGGATGCAAAGGGGTATGATTTGGGACTCTTCACTTGACTCATTCGGAATTTCTTTTGCACTTAACACCTTTTCTTATAAAATCTTGGAAGGTAGAAAAAAGTATTGTAAAACCGTTATCTTTTGCGGAAAATGAATTGGTTTACGTATATTCGTTTCATATATTTCTATTTTCAATTATTCAATATTGCAAACAACTGCGAAGTTAAATCAGATTCATATTCCTGGCAAATCTTCTCAATATGCAGGTCTTATACAAGGGGATCAGTTTAGTTCCCATGTTAAGATCATGAATTAAAATTTAGTTTTTTTTTCTTTACGAAATAATTTAAAGTACGATTAGTAAAGATTCTATTTCAGACTTTGGACATAAGGTCTCGTCCGTCTATGAAGTTACCATTAACAAATTCAAGTTTATTCAGGTATTAACATCATTAAATTAAAGGCGATTTCAGCTCTGTTACAATTTAATGCTATTTTTGTTAATCACGAACCAGAGAGAGAGAGAGAGAGAGAGAGAGAGAGAGGAGAGAGAGAGAGAGAGAGAAATAACTGGTACACAGCATCAAGAGAAGCCGTCAATTTGCATCCAGGGGTCTCCCTGTGATGGGCAAATAAAATGAAGGCGAGGGAGAGGCTCTTCATGATGGCGATGGCGACGACGATCCAATAACGACAGTCCCTTTCAAAGAGAAACAAGTCTGACGGTTCGCTGGGCAGACAGTTGGTTGTTACCCACTGTTAAGCAGGAAGCGTCTGATGAAAAGTTGAAAGCTAGCGTAATATTTCCAGTAGCTTCTAAATCCTGCTTTTCGATCAGTTTGAAAGCGTTCAATCTAATTCAACACTACACAGTTTTAATGGCATTTAATCTATTACAGATTAATAATTCAACCAAGAGTCCATATTAATGTTCAAAGATTTCATCGAAAAGAACATTTCTCGCGACTGTGTTATTCGAAAGCAATAAGATTATGAAATATCTTCTCGAGAATAAAATCAAGATTGGATTCGCTTTGCCAGTCACACTGATCCGTAATGAAGCCTCCAGAGTTCAATTCTCCCCATTCAATGCAAATGAGAAAGGGTCTCAGAGACAAAAGATGCAAGACTCATTATGAATCCCCTCAAAGGTAAGATAGGTTTGGGGAACAGCTGACTGAAGGATTGATTTGTTTCTTCGAAATCCTGGCGTCGCTTTCAGGATTAACTACAAGGAAGTCTCATGAATGCTGTGTACAAATGGAAACAATCAAATACGTATAGATTTCCTTTCCTTTGTTTCTAGTATTCCACTCATAAACCCCAATGAATTGCTTCGTTTATTAATCCCTTCATAAATTATTGGCTGCAGTTTCGTTACGTCTGTTCTCCAGAGGCACTGGTTTCTTATTTACAGTACAGTTTTCTATATTTTAATTCTATTTCTTTCTATCACTTTTTCACTGAATTATGGGAGAAAAAAGCGTGAAAAAATATGCTTTTAAGCACGCGTATTGTCTATCTAAAGAAAGTTGTGTAAAATGTTTACGGATTTAATGATGTTTGCATCTCAAGGACTGATCTGCATATTTAGTAAATCTGCCTCTCCTATTCATGAAGCTTTGAAACGTTCCGTAAGTGGTTGATGGCAGCTGCATCGATGAAGGTCATTCAAATGACCTTTCCTGGTGAGACAACTGCTTTCAACCTAAAACATGAATTTCTGATTCTCAAGGTACTAAAGGTTCCAGCAAGTGACAGTCCTCGCTTAACCATTGTAAACATTATTCATTTCTGAAAATGTAACTATACACAACAATAGTCAGTTCATTTTCCCTTTTCAGTTTTAGAACAGAATACAGAATTTAAACTTAAGGTCAAGCACTGAGACCTATGAGGTCAGTCAGCGCTGAAACTGAAATTGACTCAGTAAAAGGTTTGATAGGTGTAAAAGGAGGAAAACCTCGCTGTTGCACTATGAATCAATTGTTAGCAGAGAGTAAGATGGAATAAAGTGAATATGAATGAAGGTACAGTAAAAATGAATGAAAGGGATTGCAGCCAGGGGCCGAAGGGACGCTAAAAAAAAAACCTCGAGTAGCGCCTACAGTGCACCGATAGGGTGCCCTGAAGGCACTTCTCCCCTACCGAGCTTTTTAGTGTTATATTTTGTTTTAATTTCATTATAATGCCATTTACTTGAATTACCCGAAGCTACCTCCAGACTCTCTCCTGAAAGTGCCCATAGCACTTTCTCAAGCTAATGAGCAATACTGAATTTTAAACAATGACGTTTAGTGGTAGTGTTGTCGTCTTGGGGGTCACAATTCTGCTGTCATGGGGCTGATGTTCAAAATTATCTATCACTTTGCCTTGTCATTCTTTCTTAAGAGAGGGTTTCGCTGATAGGGATCAATCCTTCATTCTTTTGTTTCTTATTCACACACATATATACATACGTAAATATACATATATATA
>NC_087208.1:91941999-91954499 GCF_015104395.2 Macrobrachium nipponense
TCTACGCACACAAAAATGTGCAATTACTTCATCAGTCAACCTACATACATTTACGTTTCGTAGCGTTTCCTGACTAAGGGAGGACGATAGAAAGGAACTGAAAAAATGGGTTAGAAAGCTGATAAAACTTACTATAAAATGCATAAATCAAATTGACAGGCGTTCTCAGAAATTTTCTAGGAATTCTAGTCAAAGACGGACCAAAAGTTTTTAAATTTTATGTAAATATTAAAAACCACATTTTTTCTTACATAATTATTCATCTTATTACGCCACCATTACCATGTAAAAGTACAATGAATGCCCTTTCAATCGGTATATGACACATCACAATCACAATTACTTTCAAACCGTAATCGCGCACTGTAGAAAAAAAATATCTACGCACGCACAAATTATAAAAAATTATGCGTTCATGGGAGATCTGAAATCTAGCCCGCCCTGTAACGTCATCAGTTACATCCAGCCAGACTGAAGAATAGCTTTTGTAATTTTCTCCGAAAATATTATAATCGTTTGAGGGCATGCATAATTAATAAACTTTATGTATACAGTTTGTGTTATATGTAAACTTATGTGTTCGGAAGTATACATATTTGTGATATGAAAGTGCTCTGGAAATGTGTTCCCTGTATCACTGTCTTCATCATTATTCTTTGATACCTTATATCGTATATGATGTAACTTCTTATACTTTGATATTTTCTTTTTTGTGGTCAAGTCGTGCAAATGCTATTGCCATTTTTTACATTGCCTGTATCCAACATTTTCTTTGTATTTATTGCATAATATTAGTATTCATAATAGATTTGAAAATATAATTAATCTATCATTCTAACCTTTAGCATAATAAAAAAAGTTGCCTTTGAAAGTGAGGTATGAACACAGTGACAGAACTAAATACATTTCTTAAGAATTATTTTATAATCTTGATATATTATTACATGAGAGAGAGAGAGAGTTGTCATGTTATAAAAAATGGACTTGAAGAAGATACAGAAACCAGTATATAGGAAAGTAAATAAATAAGTAAATGGTAAACATATAAAGAAAGCTGGAGTAGCTGTGTGTGTTTGAAACTGGTATATTTTATGTGAAATAAAACAGGCTTGGTGACTAAATGAAAGAATGGGTATTAAAAATCATCAAACATGTGACCTCTTTACAGATTGTATCAAGATTTTATGAAAAACCCATGCGATGGATTAATGTGTAATAACTAAGGTTCTTTAAGTAATTCAATGGAGAAGCAGAGTTACTCTTGTGACGTCACAGTATTAGCTCCGCCCCCTCCTCTGCCGAATTGAGCAGGCCCTATATACTTTGAATGGGTATTAAAAAACATCAAGCATCTGACCTCTTTACAGATTTTATCAGATAAAAAAAAAAAACACCATGCGATATAGATTAAATGTGTAAAAAACTAAAGGGTCTTTAAGTAATTTAATGGAGGAGCACGGGAAGTGTTACTCCTGTGACGTCACAATATTAGCTCCGCCCCCCACTGCCGAGTTGAGCTGACCATATTACTTTGACTCTGGTTGCGCCAACCTCCTCGATCTCCGAACCTACGAAGTTGCTCCGCTTGCACTGCATAGGAAGAGGAAGCAGAGCATCAGGGTTCACATGGTCAACGTCAGTTTTTTAAAAATAAAGTCTTTAAGTATTGCCCGGCAATGAAACTTTATATAGGGTCTTCATTGGTAAACGACTTATTATCCTCAAAAGATATTCCCATGTTTATAGCGGCACCTTCAGAATCGTCGCTTTTAAAAATATTTGTGCACCATCCCAATTGATTCTGTGGTCTAATTAAAACTATGAGCCACCAAAGTGCTGCCCTGTGCATGAAGATCATAGGCCCTTCTGTGTTCCCTTAATCTGACCTCTAATCCCCTACCACTTTCCCCATAGTAACAACCATTGCAATCCTGACACGGAACCTTGTAAACACTGTTATTTCTCTTGGTACTGTTATTATTCTTTGTAAGAGCCAAAGTGTTTTTGTAGGTATAACTATTTCCTATGTCCTTTTGGTGACTTTTGAGATTTCATTGTGAAAGGGCAATGATACACGTTTCTTGACTTTCATTTCCTTATTATCATTGACCAATGTAAAACTTTAGAATCGGCTAATTGCCGTCAAAGTAATAAAATGTCTGGGTACTTTAAGGACCTAGTGTCTACGACAGGTTTGAGTTCTCCTTGTCTAGAAAATGCGCAGGTCACATATACGAAGGGCCCCTTAAACAAAACTCATAATTACATTCCTTTTAACTTGTTGTGAGTGGTGGGAAAAAATAATGAGTGTAATTTTCTTTGTTGGTAGCTTTTCTGAAAACTGAAAAATTTGAAAGAGTTGCTGTTTACATCCCTATGAATTAAACATCTAAGAAAGAAATCTCACCATTCAACCTCTTTTTTTTTTTTCAACTGTAAATTTTATCGAATCGACAACGTTGTTGGCAGTATTCAGTAAGCAATCTAAAGCTACGTCGTCGCCGTAAAAAACAATAAATATGTCATCTACATATCTCACCCACAGAGCAGGCTTACAGTTGGGGTTACATCTCTCTAAATTTCAACTTCTATGAACTCCATGCGCAGGTTGGCTAAAACTGGTGACAATGGTGAACCCATGGAAAACACCAGCCCTTTGTTGGAATTATTCATTATTAAAAGTGAAAATGGTACAGTCCAACACAGATTTTAACCAAGTCTAGAAACTGGTTGCAAGGAATAGGAAAGTTGATAGTCCTCTTCATGTCTCTCTCTCTCTCTCTCTCTCTCTCTCGGTCTCCTCTCTCGGTATCTCTCTCTCTCTCTCTCTCATCTCTCCTCTCTCTCTATATATATATATATATATATATATATATATATATATATATATATATAGATAGATATATATATATATATATATACTATATATACATATATCTATATATATACTTATATATATACATATATATGTGTGTGTGTGTGTGTGTGTGTGTTAGGTGAAGGTATTGAAATCCCTAAGGAAATAGATGAAGAAATGTCCTTCACAGGTGAGATTCGTACCTAGACTTCCTCTGAAATGTCGAGATTAGCGCTTATCTCATAACACCACCTTGGAATTATATTTGATTTAGCATCGAACCTGCATTATTAAGGAATGAACCCAAAACTCTCTCTACCGTAAACTTAATTAAAGCACAGGGGACCGACTTTCAAAAAGTGAAGAACGAGTCTTGTGCAAAACTGTGGATGCTGGTTGCAGTGACTGATGAAGGGCTCAGGAAGGTGATATAGAAGTTAAAGATCTTGAGGATGATAGATGATAAACTTATCAGTTGTTACATGGTTTTGTTTTTTTTTGTTACATGAATGTGAATGCCCCGATTTTCGTTCATCCTCTTAATATGGGTCAGATCATTTCAAAGAATCACTGAACATTCCACTAAGCAGATAATCCACATAGCCAGAAAGACTCGCCTGGAGAGAGAGAGAGAGAGAGAGAGAGAGAGAGAGAGAGAGAGAGAGAGAGAGAGAGAGAATCACTCTCAATATCTGCAATAGAGAATGCACCTTTGCGGGAAGGTTACTTCATTTCGAAGAAAACGAATATCTGAAAGAAACAGGAAACGTCACAGAATTCAGTCTATGACTGATAGAAGCCGAGCAACAGGAAATAATTGCCTTTCCAACCACTCAAGGCCTTTTCTAGGGTGGCTCGAGTATGATACCGAACACAAAAATAGGGAAAATAATGAGGTATTTTCCCTTTAACCCCAGGATAATAATTGTATATTTTTCTGATTTACTAATGAGCAACAAAATACAGAGATCACAAATAATGTTGTAGTTGGGTTATATGTTTGATTATTTATCTAGGCAATTTTATTATGTAATAAAATATTTTCTAGGCAACCATTTGGTCATATCACGAGAAACTAATTCCAAAATTATATGCTGAACTTCAGGGAATCAATAGCGAGTGCTTTAGAAATCCTGTATCATTCATCTTTCATTGTCATTATTCTCTTTATTGCCATTCTACCATTATGAACTGGAAAATCATTACACATTTTTGCAAAATGATATTTGTATGTATATGAATTAGGAAGTAAAGGCGGTCTGCAAGAACTCCCTGAAAAGCTTAAAAGAGAGAGATATATAATATATAGGTATATATCTATCTATATATCTATATATATATATATATATATGATATATACTATATCCATATCTATATGATATATATCTATATTATCTGGATACTATGGATCTATATATAGTATACCTATATATCTATATATATATATCTATCATATATCTATATATAAAATAAAATATCTAATATTATATATATAAAATCATGATCCTATCTAAAATAATATAGTATATATAATTATATTTATATATATAGGATATATATATATATATATATCGTATCTATCTATTATATATATATCTAAGAGCAGGAGCAGGCACTTAGCATATATATATATATAGATATATATATATATCTATATATATATATATATATATCTATATAATATGCACATATATATATATATATATATATATATATAGATATATATATATATATATATATATATATAGATATATATATATATATTATATACTATATATATATATATATATATATATGTATATGTATATATATTATATATATATATATAGTATATATATATATATATATATATATATATACCATATACACACTCCAAGATATATCCAGTTTTGTAGGACAATACATAAGCTAACCTAGAGAAAAGGAAAACAAAATTAATCTCTACGGTAAAATGAACAAACCAATGATTGAGGTGACTTTCATTCACACCTCCTGACGCTTTTAATCGCTCTCATCTCCTATTGCTCTCACATGTATTGTAGTACACTGTTATTAGATTAAGGCTGTTATGTGCCAAAACAGGGTTTTGCTCCTAGAACAGATTCTATAATTATAAACAGTTAACTAATTTACTCAAAAAGTACTTTTCTTTTATATTTAACATTTACTTTAGTTGTATCTCCTACTCAGCTGGCAATCAACTGCCTTCGAGAAAGTTATAACTCAAAGAAAACACACAAATTCCCAGCTGCAGGCCTGCTGTGATACAAAGTAAGATTCCGGTTATTTTTTTTATTTACTTCGTCTCATTTCTTTATTCCTCCTTCTCTTAAGGAGAGACCAGAAATTTCATATGAAGACCCTTCAACACTGAAGCCTTCTCATGCAATTGCTTTGAGTTCGTATTCACGATTAGCTTAGTTTCGTGGAAATCATACAATTTTTTTTCCTTTCTTGTTTTTTAAATCTTCTGCTCTTCATTTCCTGTATCGTTGCTTCACTAATCATCATCTTTATTTAACCTTGTATTGCGACATTATTCTTATGTGATATACTAGGTATTAATAGACAATTATGGGTGCTTGAACGAAAACTTACTGTTAAAGGAAACTGACGTCGATTGATTTGAAATTTGCCACACTGATGTTAACGCTCAACGCTTTTCTCATTTGTAAATTCTAAAACAATTTAACTATAACTCTTCCCTTTCCGAATATAAGAAACCCAGATGATATGCCTTAATGTTCCCTATCGTACCCATACTGTCGAAAATGACAGTAATATACGAGAAGGTAAAGGAGGCAAGTCCAGAACGTATATGAAAGTTACTTAAATTCCACATACGTATACAAGGTCAGTGGTAGAATTTTATATATAGTCAACCAATTAAGAAATCAAAACGAGAAATAGAAATACGAGACGGCTACAAGGACACCCAGGTTAATTTCCGCTTGAACCAGTGTATGATGAGGGAACTCATTATGCCACGCGATGGTTCATTCATCAAAAGCGGAAGAGCAAATGATGAATGACCGAAGGACAGTCTCCTAAAAATGCGTTCATGGGCAACTCATCAATTAATGACGTCATTAAAGGGGAGATGATGCAAAATGAGCTTTATTTGTTATTAAATCTCCCACACTTTAGTGATATGAATTTAGAGTTGCTAATTCTCAATTCTTTTAGTTTATTCGACTCAATGGATATAAGGCTCGATTCATCTAGATAACATTATTTGCAATGTCTATCTTTTTAATATTACTGGCCATGCAAATACAAACACAATTACTAACAAATACTTAACTGTGTTTAGTATGTACCTACTTGGTATTTACAAAAATATGTGCAGATTTCAAACTAACGCAGGAGAGACTCCAGCAAAAATCACAACTGTACACATAATAAACAATAAAGCTTTCACCTTCAATGGCAATCTTCCAGCCACTGTAAGGAGGTTCTCGGGAAGACACACTTATGCACCTAATAAACAAAACAGCTTTTGCCCGCAGTTGCAGGAATCCAACCAAAGCATAGGAGTTTCCAGGAAAGACACAAAGAAACTTTCAAGTACTGCACAAGGATTCGAGCCAAAACACTATAGGGTCCAGCGAGGATGCAGCTGTGCTCCTAGTAACTGAAGATTTCACTGTCGGGGGGGTGGGGGTTGGGAGGATTCATACCAAAACACACTAAGATCTAGTAATTACCAAAGAAGTTTTCACCCACCTTGGTAAGATTAGAGGCTAATGCATGAGATGATCATGTGAAAGACGCAGTAATGAATCTAAACAAAGAAACTTTCACCTTTCATGGAATTAAAACAAAAATGCACGAGAGGTTCTAGTGACAATGCAGTTTTACGCCTAATAAATAAAACAAGTTCCCACTTTCTAGGCAGAAGCTTGAGATGGCCCAGTAATGACGCAATTGCACACCTCGAAGCTTTTGCCTTCTGTGGGTGAATTCGGTCCAACGCATGAATGGCTTCAGTGCAGTTATTCATAGGATAACTGAAGCAGCTTTCACTTTCTCTGACAAAACTTAATGCAACGCACAAATGATCCCAATAAAGCCACAGTTTAGCGCACAACAAACAAATGACTTCACATTTCATGTCAAGATTCAAATTCCAGCAAAGACGAATTATTGATCTAATAAAAAAGCATATTTCACTTTCCACAACAGGAGTTGAGCCAGTACATACGAGGGTATGTATACATACACACACACACACACACACACACACACACACACACACACACACACACACATATATATAATATTAATATATATATATATATATATATATATATATAAATATATATATATATATATATATATATATATATATATAATATCCTTAGAGGAGAAAAAGCTTTCACCTTCTGTGGCAGGATTCAAACCAATGTATGAATTCAAGTATTGGTACATTTTTGCACCTGATAAACAAAGAGGCTTTCATCGTCTATAGCAGGATTGAGCTAAGACACGAGATGTTTCAGCAAGGATAAAGTTAAACGCTTACTAAGCAAAAGATGGTGTTGCCTTTCAAGGAAGTATTTGAGCCAAAGCATAAGCGTCTTCAGCAAGGATGCAGTTCTGCACTTAACATACGAAGCTTTCACATGTCGTGGTAGGATTAGAAAAAAAATTGAGTCTTCTAGAGTAAAATAGCTGGTAAATGTATAAGTATAAAGAAGACTAATTCAACTTCTCTCTCACCCCCGTCTTCTCTCTCTCTCTCTCAGGAGTTTTCAAGGGAGGTACAGCTAGTCGTAAATACGGTTCGGAATGGGGTTCGGCGTACCTAGATTAATCGAGCCATTGGCTTTGGGACCTAATGTTAATTTGGCAGCTGCGAGGAGACTTCTCTTTTTGTGACCAGAAGAAAATATATTTTTTCTTTTATATATATAGATAATAATAAAAACTTTACTTGGGAAGATCACATGATTGTGTTAAGTATATAATCATTTGTGCTGGACAGGTATGTCCATTTCAGCATTTATAGTAATACAAGTATATGAACTGTGTGAGATGACAAACTACTGGTGTGTAATATCTCAGTATCTGATTTGCGTGAAGCTCTCGCTGGCTTGTGGGAACAGATGTTTTCAGCAAAAATTTAATATGGTGATGTTAACATTTCCCCCCGTTAATTAGCATCTTGGTTACAACACGGAGACAACGTGATTGGGGCATGAAAATGATGTGTTGCTTTGCGTAGTCGGAAATTGGGGTGTCAGGTCCATATGATCATAGATAATTGGTACCAGTGGACAAATGGTACCATCAGGAACCTCACCTGCCGCCCATGAAGACATCACTCTTTCATAAGGCTGCGTCTCACAGTAACTATAAAAAGGACGGGTGCGCTCTTCACAACATCATAGAAGGGAACATCTGCCCTACGGACCTCGAGAGAAAGGTCAAACTATGATTTACGATAAAGAAAAGAAAAGAAAAACAGTGGCGTCATTATAAAGAAACACCCGGACCCAACGGCGCAGGACCCTCTGAAGAGAACAAACCTTGTCTATAGTACAGACACCCAGCGAAAGAATTCTTCGGCGCTTATACTGATAAGAACACAAGATTTTCCAAGATGATCTCCGGCCACTTTCAAGATGGCATGTAATCATGTGAAAAATGAATGTAATATTAAAATAAAATGGAATGATGTAATTCCCAATATCAAAATTATCATTAATATGACAGACCATCGCTGCCTTCGCTTCCTGGAGGCTTTAAATATCGGAAAGGAAAGACTTAACCTCAACAGCATCCAAGAAACTTTCCTCCTTCTGACAGTGGGATGCACGAGTTGAGTGGATATAGAATTTAGGCCAAAGGCCAAGCACTGTGACCTATGAGGTCATCCAAGTGTTAGGAGAGGGTCGAAAGTGAGATGAAGAAAGAGAATATGAAAGGAGATACAGTAAAAGGAACGAAAGTGGTTGCAGCTAGGGGTCGAAGGCACGCTGCAAAGAACCATATGTAATGTCTACACTGCACCGTATGAGGTCCACTGACGGCACTAGCCCCCTACGGAATGCAGATTGCTGTCCCCTGGCACTCCTTTGCCAAGCAAATGGACCAATCAGGAGCCGCCTCCATCTGATGTGAGTGAACCTCCCAACACCACGAGTACAGAGACGGGGCAACCATCAATGCCTGGGAGGCTTTGCTCTGGGGCACTAATCCCTCAAAAATCAACCAAAATTCAATTCCTCCTCCACCAGCGATCTAGGACTATTTATATACCGACTGATGAGGTCATTCTAACCAGAAATGACCCACCCTGTCCCAAGGATCGCCGACGAGACGGTAGAAACGTTGATGCCTTAGGAAACTTTTGTGTAGATTTTCTATCACTCGAGAACGACATCGAGATTTTTGTTGTACGCTGGCAACCTCAACCTATACGGTTACATCGCACCATGTTTAACTTCTGCTTGCGTGTACCGGAATAAAAAGGCACTATATTCTGTTCTACTGATTTCCCCATATCCAGATTATGTAGATCGGCCAGCTCTTAGCAATCATTTGAGAATAGTGAGAACAATTGACAAGATCTAGTATAAAATCAGTTCCACTGAGGCTGCCATTCTTTTTAAAAGAACATGCTTAAAAGAGGGTCTACTCTCTTCAGATGGCATGGATAGACTATAAGAAAGCCTTCGACATGATACCACACACATGGCTAATAAAATGCCTGAAAATATATGGGGCAGAGGAAAACACCATCAGTTTTCCTCAAAAATACAATGCGCAACTGGAATACAATACTTACAAGCTCTGGAATAAGACTAGCAGAGGTTAATATCAGAGAGGGATCTTCCAGGGCGACTCACTGTCCCCACTACTCTTCGTAGAAGCCATGATTCCCATGAACAAAAGTACTACAGATGGATGCCGGTACCACTCAAGAGAGGCAACAGAATCAACCATCTGATGTTCATGGACGACATCAAGCTGTATGGTAAGAGCATCAAGGAAATAGATACCCTAATCCAGACTGTAAGGATTGTATCTGGGGACATCAGGATGGAGTTTGGAATAGAAAAATGCGCCTTAGTCCAACATACAAAAAGGCAAAGTAACGAGAACTGAAGGGATAAAGCTACAGATGGGAGCAACATCAAACACATAGATGAGACAGGATACAAATGCCTGGGAATAATGGAAGGAAGGGGATATAAAACAGCCAAGAGATGAAGGACACGATCAGGAAAGAAATATGCAGAGACTCAAGGCGATACTCAAGTCAAAACTCAACGCCGGAAATATGATAAAAGCCATAAACACATGGCAGTGCCAGTATCATATACAGCGCAGGAATAGTGGAATGGACGAAGGCAGAACTCCGCAGCATAGATCAGAAAACCAGGAAACATGTGACAATACACAAAGCACTACACCCAAGAGCAAATACGGACAGACTATACATAACACGAAAGGAAGGAGGGAGAGGACTACTAAGTATAGAGGACTGCGTCAAACATCGAGACAGAGCACTGGGGCAATATCTGAAAACCAAGTGAAGAAAACGAGTGGCTAAGAGGTGCATGGGAAGAAGGACTAATAAAAGTAGACGAAGACCCCAGAAATATACAGAGACAGGAGAATGACAGACAGAACAGAGGACTGGACACAACAAACCAATGCACGGACAATACATGAGACAGACTAAAGAACTAGCCAGCGATGACACATGCAATGCTACAGGCTCCAGAGGGGAGAGCTAAAGAAGGAAACTGAAGGAATGATAACAGCGGCACAAAATCAGGCCCTAAGAACCAGAATATGTTCAAAGAACGATGACATAAATAAAATCTCTCCCATATGTAGGAAGTGCTAATAGGAAAAATGAACCATAAACCACATAGCAAGCGAATGCCCGGCACTTGCACAGAACCAGTACAAAAAGAGGCATGATTCAGTGGCAAAAGCCTCCACTGGAGCCTGTGCAAGAAACATCAGCTACCTTGCCAGTAATAAGTGGCACGAGCACCAACCCTGAGGGAGTGATAGAAAACGATCACGCAAAGATCCTCTGGGACTATGGTATCAGAACGGATAGGGTGATACGTGCAAACAGACCAGACGTGACGTTGATTGACAAAGTCAAGAAGAAAGTATCACTCATTGATGTCGCAATACCATGGGACACCAGAGTTGAAGAGAAAGAGAGGGAAAAAAAAAATGGATAAGTATCAAGATCTGAAATAGAAATTAAGAAGGATATGGGAGGGTATGCCAGTGGAAATCGTAACCATAATCATAGGAGCACTAGGCACGATCCCAAGATCCCTGAAAAGGAATCTAGAAAAAATAGAGGCTGAAGTAGCTCCAGGACTCATGCAGAAGAGTGTGATCCTAGAAACGGCACACATAGTAAGAAAAGTGATGGACTCCTAAGGAGGCAGGATGCAACCGGACCCACACTATAACAATACCACCCAGTCGAATTGGAGGACTGTGATAGAGCAAAAAAAAAAAAAAAAGAAAAAAAAAAAAAAAAAAAAAAAAAAAAAATATAATAATAATAATAATAATAACTGAAGCAGCTTTTACTGTCCACGGCAAAATTAAAAACAATACATTAAAGACTCCAGCGGAAACATAAACACCTATAAATGAAGAAGCTTTTTAATCTTTTAAGGTCGGATCAGAACTAGTAAACAAGTGGTATTATGAATTAAACAGTTGAGCAACAAAAACTAAGAATCTTAATTAAGGCGGTAAGATTCAAAGCAACACACGATAGGTTCAGCACTGATGGAGTTGAAATTCTGAGGAGCAAAGAAGCTTTTCCCTTCCGTTGTAGGGATTGAACACAACATGAGAGGGTTCATCGAGAATGCAGCTACTGACCTTTATAAAAAGAAAATTCAAACCAATCAAACAACAAGTGTTTACAGCGAAGAAACACTTACACATTTAATAAACAACGAATCCTTCACATTCTATGAAAGGATTTAAGCCAACGCACAAGAGATTCCAGAAGAGGAAGCAGTTACAAGCATCGTAAAAGAAGATTTGTTCACCTTCTGAGGGAAGATGCAAACCAATGCTAAAAGGCCCTAACGAAGGAGCAGTTATGCACCTAAGGAACGAAGAGGCTTCTGGCCTTCACGACAGGACTCAAGTCAATACATGGGTGAATCCAGAGAGGAAGCAATAATGTATTTACCTAATAAAAAGAGATCTTTCACATCTGTAGGAAGATGCGAGAGAGATTCTAGTGAAGGAGCACTTATGCACCTAACAAAGAAGGAAGCTTTCACCTTGAGTGCAGGACTTGAGCCAATGAATGAGAGGTCCCGGTGTTATGCACTTAATAAATGAGGATTTCACTGCCCATGGAAAGAACCAAACTAAACAAAAATGTCCCATTGTACTACATATTATATGAAGAATTCAAATCCATGTACTCAAGTTTCTAGCAAAGCTGCAGTAATACACCAAACAAATGAAGATGCTTTTAAATTCTGTAAAAGGATATTAGTTAATCTTCAACAGGTTCAAGCGAAGACACAAAGTGTGGTACAACTGAAGAAGATATCATCCACTGAGGCTAGACTGAACATATGCATGAGCGATGCACTAACGAAGCAAAGAAGTTTTCGCTTTCCATGAA